>NW_025957338.1:0-37215 GCF_023159225.1 Perognathus longimembris pacificus | reverse complement strand
TTCCAGCTGTTTTTATTCTCAGAAGGTTTACTCCCTGATATACAGCTGCCTACCCCCTTCGTAAGTGCAGGTCCTAAATGAGCTTTTTTCTCTGTTCCCTCACCACAATCCAGATTCTTTTGGGGAGTTACCAGTACAGTAACCACACCAGGAAGTACTTAATTTATTAAGCTACTGCTTTTCATAATCACAGTTGAGATATTTACTGATAAACAGCTACCTACGCAGCATGTTCATGTCGTGCCTAAATGAGCTTTTATCTCTCTCCCCTCACCACAAACCAGATTATTCTGAGGAGTTCCCAGTACATTATCCTTTCTCCTGTGTAATTACCTTAACAAGCTCCAGCTGTTTTTATTCTCAGAAGCGATACTCCCTGATATACAGCTGCCTACCCCCTTCGTAATTGCAGGACCTAAATGAGCTTTTTTCTCTGTTCCCTCACCACAATCCAGATTCTTTTGGGGAGTTACCAGTACAGTATCCATACCAGGAAGTACTTAATTCATTAAGCTACTGCTTTTCTTAATCTCAGTGGAGATATTTACTGATAAACAGCGACCTACGCAGCATGTTCATGTCGTTCATAATGAGCATTTATCTCTCTCCCCTCATCACAAATCAGATTCTTCTGAGGAGTTCCCAGTACATTATCCTTTCCCCTGTGTATTTACCTTCACAAGCTCCAGCTGTTTTTATTCTTAGAAGCGATACTCCCTGATATACAGCTGCCTATCCCCTTCGTAAGTGCAGGTCCTAAATGAGCTTTTTTCTCTGTTCCCTCACCACAATCCAGATTCTTTTGGGGAGTTCCCAGTACAGTAACCATACCAGGAAGTACTTAATTTATTAAGCTACTGCTTTTCTTAATCTCAGTGGAGATATTTACTGATAAACAGCTACCTATGCAGCATGTTCATGTCGTTCCTAAATGAGCTTTTTTCTCTGTTCCCTCACCACAATCCAGATTCTTTTGGGGAGTTACCAGTACAATATCCATACCAGGAAGTACTTCATTTATTAAGCTACTGTTTTTTTTAATCTCAGTGGAGATATTTATTGATAAACAGCTACGTATGCAGCATGTTCATTTCGTTTTTAAATGAGCTTTTATCTCTCTCCCCTCACCACAAATCAGATTCTTCTGAGGAGTTCCCAGTACATTATCCTTTCCCCTGTGTAATTACCTTAACAAGCTCCAGCTGTTTTTATTCTCAGAAGGTTTACTCCCTGATATACAGCTGCCTACCCCCTTCGTAAGTGCAGGTTTTAAATGAGCTTTTTTCTCTGTTCCCTCACCACAATCCAGATTCTTTTGGGGAGTTACCAGTACAGTAACCATACCAGGAAGTACTTAAATTATTAAGCTACTGCTTTTCTTAATCTCAGTGGAGATATTTACTGATAAACAGCTACCTACGAAGCATGTTCATGTCTTTCCTAAATGAGCTTTTATCTCTCTCCCCTCACCACAAATCAGATTCTTCTGAGGAGTTCCCAGTACATTATCCTTTCCCCTGTGTAATTACCTTAACAAGCTGCAGCTGTTTTTATTCTCAGAAGGTTTACTCCCTGATATACAGCTGCCTACCCCCTCCGTAAGTGCAGGTCCTAAATGAGCTTTTTTCTCTGTTCCCTCACCACAATCCAGATTCTTTTGGGGAGTTACCAGTACAGTAACCATACCAGGAAGTACTTAATTTATTAAGCTACTGCTTTTCTTAATCTCAGTGGAGATATTTACTGATAAACAGCTACCTACGCAGCATGTTCATGTCGTTCCTAAATGAGCTTTTATCTCGCTCCCCTCACCACAAATCAGATTCTTCTGAGGAGTTCCCAGTACATTATCCTTTCCCCTGTGTAATTACCTTAACAAGCTCCAGCTGTTTTTATTCTCAGAAGTTTTACTCCCTGATATACAGCTGCCTACCCCCTTCGTAAGTGCAGGTCCTAAATGAGCTTTTTTCTCTGTTCCCTCACCACAATCCAGATTCTTTTGGGGAGTTACCAGTACAGTAACCATACCAGGAAGTACTTAATTTATTAAGCTACTGCTTTTCTTAATCTCAGTGGAGATATTTACTGATAAACAGCTACCTACGCAGCATGTTCATGTCGTTCCTAAATGAGCTTTTATCTCTCTCCCCTCACCACAAATGAGATTCTTCTGAGGAGTTCCCAGTACATTATCCTTTCCCCTGTGTAATTACCTTAACAAGCTCCAGCTGTTTTTATTCTCAGAAGGTTTACTCCCTGATATACCGCTGCCTACCCCCTTCGTAAGTGCAGGTCCTAAATGAGCTTTTTTCTCTGTTCCCTCACCACAATCCATATTCTTTTGGGGAGTTACCAGTACAATATCCATACCAGGAATTACTTAATTTATTACGCTACTTCTTTTCTTAATCTCAGTGGAGATATTTACTGATAAACAGCTACGTATGCAGCATGTTCATGTCGTTCCTAAATGAGCTTTTATCTCTCTCCCCTCACCACAAATCGGATTCTTCTGAGGAGTTCCCAATACATTATCCTTTCCCCTGTGTAATTACCTTAACAAGCTCCAACTGTTTTTATTCTCAGAAGGTTTACTCCCTGATATACAGCTGCCTACCCCCTTCGTAAGTGCAGGTCTTAAATGAGCTTTATTCTCTGTTCCCTCACCACAATCCAGATTCTTTTGGGGAGTTACCAGTACAATAACCATAACAGGCATTACTTAATTTATTAAGCTACTGCTTTTCTTAATCTCAGTGGAGATATTTACTGATAAACAGCTACCTACGCAGCATGTTCATGTCGTTCCTAAATGAGCTTTTATCTCTCTCCCCTCACCACAAAACAGATTCTTCTGAGGAGTTCCCAGTACATTATCCTTTCTCCTGTGTAATTACCTTAACCAGCTCTAGCTGTTTTTATTCTCAGAAGGTTTACTCCCTGATATACAGCTGCCTACCCCCTCCGTAAGTGCAGGTCCTAAATGAGCTTTTTTCTCTGTTCCCTCACCACAATCCAGATTCTTTTGGGGAGTTACCAGTACAGTAACCAACCAGGAAATACTTAATTTATTTAGCTACTGCTTTTCCTAATCTCAGTGGAGATATTTACTGATAAACAGCTACCTACGCAGCATGTTCATGTCGTTCATAAATGAGCTTTTATCTCGCTCCCCTCACCGCAAATCAGATTCTTCTGAGGAGTTCCCAGTACATTATCCTTTCCCCTGTGTAATTACCTTAACAAGCTCCAGCTGTTTTTATTCTCAGAAGGTTTACTCCCTGATATACAGCTGCCTACCCCCTTCGTAAGTGCAGGTCCTAAATGAGCTTTTTTCTCTGTTCCCTCACCACATTCCAGATTCTTTTGGGGAGTTACCAGTACAGTAACCATACCAGGAAGTACTTAATTTATTAAGCTACTGCTTTTCTTAATCTCTGTGGAGATATTTACTGCTAAACAGCTACCTACGCAGCATGTTCATGTCGTTCCTAAATGAGCTTTTATCTCTCTCCCCTCAAAACAAATCAGATTCTCCTGAGGAGTCCCCAGTACATTATCCTTTCCCCTGTGTAATTACCTTAACAAGCTCCAGCTGTTTTTATTCTCAGAAGGTTTACTCCCTGATATACAGCTGCCTACCCCCTTCGTAGGTGCAGGTCCTCAATGAGCTTTTTTCTCTGTTCCCTCACCACAATCCAGATTCTTTTGGGGAGTTACCAGTACAGTAACCATACCAGGAATTACTTAATTTATTAAGCTACTGCTTTTCTTAATCTCAGTGGAGATATTTACTGATAAACAGCTACCTACCCAGCATGTTCATGTCGTTCCTAAATGAGCTTTTATCTCTATCCCCTCACCACAAATCAGATTCTTCTGAGGAGTCCCAAGTACATTATCCTTTCCCCTGTGTAATTACCTTAACAAGCTCCAGCTGTTTTTATTCTCAGAAGGTTTACTCCCTGATATACAGCTGCCTACCCCCTTCGTAAGTGCAGTTCCTAAATGAGCTTTTTTCTCTGTTCCCTCACCACAATCCAGATTCTTTTGGGGAGTTACCAGTACAATATCCATACCAGGAAGTACGTAATTTATTAAGCTACTGTTTTTTTTAATCTCAGTGGAGATATTTACTGATAAACAGGTACGTATGCAGCATGTTCATGTCGTTCCTAAATGAGCTTTTATATCTCTACCCTCACCACAAATCAGATTCTTCTGAGGAGTTCCCAGTACATTATCCTTTCCCCTGTGTAATTACCTTAACAAGCTCCAGCTGTTTTTATTCTCAGAAGCGATACTCCCTGATATACAGCTGCCTACCCCCTTCGTAAGTGCAGGTCCTAAATGTGCTTTTTTCTCTGTTCCCTCACCACAACCCAGATTCTTTTGGGGAGTTACCAGTACAGTAACCATACCAGGAAGTACTAAATTTATTAAGCTACTGCTTTTCTTAATCTCAGTGGAGATATTTACTGATAAACAGCTACCTACGCAGCATGTTCATTTCGTGCCTAAATGAGCTTTTATCTCTCTCCCCTCACCATAAATCAGATTCTTCTGAGGAGTTCCCAGTACATTATCCTTTCCCCTGTGTAATTACCTTAACAAGCTCCAGTTGTTTTTATTCTCAGAAGGTTTACTCCCTGATATACAGCTGCCTACCCCCTTCGTAAGTGCAGGTCCTAAATGAGCTTTTTTCTCTGTTCCCTCACCACAATCCAGATTCCTTTGGGAAGTTACCAGTACAGTAACCATACCAGGAAGTACTTAATTTATTACGCTACTGCTTTTCTTAATCTCAGTGGAGATATTTACTGATAAACAGCTACCTAAGCAGCACGTTCATGTCTTTCCTAAATGAGCTTTTATCTCTCTCCTCTCACCACAAATCAGATTCTTCTGAGGAGTTCCCAGTACATTATCCTTTCCCCTGTGTAATTACCTTAACAAGCTGCAGCTGTTTTTATTCTCAGAAGGTTTACTCCCTGATATACAGATGCCTACCCCCTCCGTAAGTGCAGGTCCTAAATGAGCTTTTTTCTCTGTTCCCTCACCACAATCCAGATTCTTTTGGGGAGTTACCAGTACAGTAACCATACCAGGAAGTACTTAATTTATTAAGCTACTGCTTTTCTTAATCTCAGTGGAGATATTTACTGATAAACAGCTACCTACGCAGCATGTTCATGTCGTTCCTAAATGAGCTTTTATCTCGCTCCCCTCACCACAAATCAGATTCTTCTGAGGAGTTCCCAGTACATTATCCTTTCCCCTGTGTAATTACCTTAACATGCTCCAGCTGTTTTTATTCTCAGAAGTTTTACTCCCTGATATACAGCTGCCTACCCCCTTCGTAAGTGCAGGTCATAAATGAGCTTTTTTCTCTGTTCCCTCACCACAATCCAGATTCTTTTCGGGAGTTACCAGTACAGTAACCATACCAGGAAGTACTTAATTTATTAAGCTACTGCTTTTCTTAATCTCAGTGGAGATATTTACTGATAAACAGCTACCTACGCAGCATGTTCATGTCGTTCCTAAATGAGCTTTTATCTCTCTCCCCTCACCACAAATGAGATTCTTCTGAGGAGTTCCCAGTACATTATCCTTTCCCCTGTGTAATTACCTTAACATGCTCCAGCTGTTTTTATTCTCAGAAGGTTTACTACCTGATATACAGCTGCCTAACCCCTTCGTAAGTGCAGGTCCTAAATGAGCTTTTTTCTCTGTTCCCTCACCACACACCAGATTGTTTTGGGGAGTTTCCAGTACATTAACCATACCAGGAAGTACTTAATTTATTAAGCTACTGCTTTTCTTAATCTCAGTGGAGATATTTACTGATAAACAGCTACCTACGTAGCATGTTCATGTCGTTCTTAAATGAGCTTTTATCTCGCTCCCCTCACCACAAATCAGATTCTTCTGAGGAGCTCCCACTACATTATCCTTTCCCCTGTGTAATTACCTTAACAAGCTCCAGCTGTTTTTATTCTCAGAAGGTTTACTCCCTGATATACAGCTGCCTACCCCCTTCGTAAGTGCAGGTCCTAAATGAGCTTTTTTCTCTGTTCCCTCACCACAATCCATATTCTTTTGGGGAGTTACCAGTACAATATCCATACCAGGAATTACTTAATTTATTACGCTACTGCTTTTCTTAATCTCAGTGGAGATATTTACTGATAAACAGCTACGTATGCAGCATGTTCATGTCGTTCCTAAATGAGCTTTTATCTCTCTCCACTCACCACAAATCGGATTCTTCTGAGGAGTTCCCAATACATTATCCTTTCCCCTGTGTAATTACCTTAACAAGCTCCAACTGATTTTATTCTCAGAAGGTTTACTCCCTGATATACAGCTGCCTACGCCCTTCGTAAGTGCAGGTCCTAAATGAGCTTTTTTCTCTGTTCCCTCACCACAATCCAGATTCTTTTGGGGAGTTACCAGTACAGTAACCATACCAGGAATTACTTAATTTATTAAGCTACTGCTTTTCTTAATCTCAGTGGAGATATTTACTGATAAACAGCTACCTACCCAGCATGTTCATGTCGTTCCTAAATGAGCTTTTATCTCTATCCCCTCACCACAAATCAGATTCTTCTGAGGAGTCCCAAGTACATTATCCTTTCCCCTTTGTAATTACCTTAACAAGCTCCAGATGTTTTTATTCTCAGAAGGTTTATTCCCTGCTATACAGCTGCCTACCTGCTTCGTAAGTGCAGGTCCTAAATGAGCTTTTTTCTCTATTCCCTCACCACAATCCAGATTCTTTTGGGGAATTACCAGTACAGTAACCATACCAGGAAGTACTTAATTCATTAAGCTACTGCTTTTCTTAATCTCAGTGGAGATATTTACTGATAAACAGCTACCTACGCAGCATGTTCATGTCGTTCTTAAATGAGGTTTTATCTCTCTGCCCTCACCACAAATCAGATTATTCTGAGGAGTTCCCAGTACATTATCGTTTCCACTGTGTTATTACCTTAACAAGCTCCAGCTGTTTTTATTCTCAGAAGGTTTACTCCCTGATATACAGCTGCCTACCCCCTTCGTAAGTGCAGGTCCTAAATGAGCTTTTTTCTCTGTTCCCTCACCACAATCCAGATTCTTTTGGGGAGTTACCAGTACAGTAACCACACCAGGAAGTACTTAATTTATTAAGCTACTGCTTTTCTTAATCTCAGTTGAGATATTTACTGATAAACAGCTACCTACGCAGCATGTTCATGTCGTGCCTAAATGAGCCTTTATCTCTCTCCCCTCACCACAAATTAGATTCTTCTGAGGAGTTCCCAGTACATTATCCTTTCCCCTGTGTAATTACCTTAACAAGCTCCAGCTGTTTTTATTCTCAGAAGGTTTACTCCCTGATATACAGCTGCCTACCCCCTTCGTAAGTGCAGGTCCTAAATGAGCTTTTTTCTCTGTTCCCTCACCACAATCCAGATTCTTTTGCGGAGTTACCAGTACAGTAACCATACCAGGAAGTACTTAATTTATTAAGCTACTGCTTTTCTTAATCTCAGTGGAGATATTTACTGATAAACAGCTACGTATGCAGCATGTTCATGTCGTTCCTAAATGAGCTTTTATCTCTCTCCCCTCACCACAAATCAGATTATTCTGAGGAGTTCCCAGTACATTATCCTTTCCCCTGTGTAATTACCTTAACAAGCTCCAGCTGTTTTTATTCTCAGAAGCGATACTCCCTGATATACAGCTGCCTACCCCCTTCGTAATTGCAGGACCTAAATGAGCTTTTTTCTCTGTTCCCTCACCACAATCCAGATTCTTTTGGGGAGTTACCAGTACAGTATCCATACCAGGAAGTACTTAATTCATTAAGCTACTGCTTTTCTTAATCTCAGTGGAGATATTTACTGATAAACAGCGACCTACGCAGCATGTTCATGTCGTTCATAAATGAGCATTTATCTCTCTCCCCTCATCACAAATCAGATTCTTCTGAGGAGTTCCCAGTACATTATCCTTTCCCCTGTGTAATTACCTTCACAAGCTCCAGCTGTTTTTATTCTTAGAAGCGATACTCCCTGATATACACCTGCCTACCCCCTTCGTAAGTGCAGGTCCTAAATGAGCTTTTTTCTCTGTTCCCTCACCACAATCCAGATTCTTTTGGGGAGTTACCAGTACAGTAACCATACCAGGAAGTATTTAATTTATTAAGCTACTGCTTTTCTTAATCTCAGTGGAGATATTTACTGATAAACAGCTACCTATGCAGCATGTTCATGTCGTTCCTAAATGAGCTTTTTTCTCTGTTCCCTCACCACAATCCAGATTCTTTTGGGGAGGTACCAGTACAATATTCATACCAGGAAGTACTTAATATATTCAGCTACTGCTTTTCTTAATCTCAGTGGAGATATTTACTGATAAACAGCTACCTACGCAGCATGTTCATGTCGTTCCTAAATGAGCTTTTATCTCGCTCCCCTCACCACAAATCAGATTCTTCTGAGGAGCTCCCAGTATATTATCCTTTCCCCTGTGTAATTACCTTAACAAGCTCCAGCTGTTTTTATTCTCAGAAGGTTTACTCCCTGATATACAGCTGCCTACCCCCTTCGTAAGTGCAGGTCCTAAATGAGCTTTTTTCTCTGTTCCCTCACCACAGTCCATATTCTTTTGGGGAGTTACCAGTACAATATCCATACCAGGAATTACTTAATTTATTACGCTACTGCTTTTCTTAATCTCAGTGGAGATATTTACTGATAAACAGCTACGTATGCAGCATGTTCATGTCGTTCCTAAATGAGCTTTTATCTCTCTCCCCTCACCACAAATCGGATTCTTCTGAGGAGTTCCCAATACATTATCCTTTCCCCTGTGTAATTACCTTAACAAGCTTCAACTGTTTTTATTCTCAGAAGGTTTACTCCCTGATATACAGCTGCCTACCCCCTTCGTAAGTGCAGGTCCTAAATGAGCTTTTTTCTCTGTTCCCTCACCACAATCCAGATTCTTTTGGGGAGTTACCAGTACAGTAACCATACCAGGAAGTACTTAATTTATTAAGCTACTGCTTTTCTTAATCTCAGTGGAGATATTTACGGATAAACAGCTACCTACCCAGCATGTTCATGTCGTTCTTAAATGAGCTTTTATCTCTCTCCCCACACCACAAATCAGATTCTTCTGAGGAGTTCCCAGTACATTATCCTTTCCCCAGTGTAATTACCTTAACAAGCTCTAGCTGTTTTTTTTTTTTTTTTTTTTGCCAGTCCTGGGCCTTACACTCAGGGCCTGAGCACTGTCCCTGGCTTCTTTTTGCTCAAGGCTAGCACTCTGCCACTTGAGCCACAGAGCCGCTTCTGGCCGTTATCTGTATATGTGGTGCTGGGGAATCGAACCTAGGGCCTCGTGTATCCGAGGCAGGCACTCTTGCCGCTAGGCTATTTCCCAAGCCCTCCAGCTGTTTTTATTCTGAGAAGATTTACTCCCTGATATACAGCTGCCTACCCCCTTCGTAAGTGCAGGTCCTAAATGAGCTTTTATCTTTGTTCCCTCACCACAATCCAGATTCTTTTGGGGAGTCACCAGTACAGTGACCATACCAGGAAGTACTTAATTTATTAAGCTACTGCTTTTCTTAATCTCAGTGGAGATATTTACTGATAAACAGCTACCTATGCAGCATGTTCATGTCGTTCCTAAATGAGCTTTTATCTCTCTCCCCTCACCACAAATCAGATTCTTCTGAGGAGTTCCCAGTACATTATCCTTTCCCCTGTGTAATTACCTTAAAAAGCTCCAGCTGTTTTTATTCTCAGAAGGATTACTCCCTGATATACAGCTGCCTACCCCCTTCGTAAGTGCAGGTCCTAAATGAGCTTTTATCTCTGTTCCCTCACCACAATCCAGATTCTTTTCGGGAGTTACCAGTACAGTAACCATACCAGGAATTACTTAATTTATTAAGCTACTGCTTTTCTTAATCTCAGTGGAGATATTTACTGATAAACAGCTACCTACGCAGCATGTTCATGTCATTCTTAAATGAGCTTTTATCTCTCTCCCCTCACCACAAATCAGACTCTTCTGAGGAGTTTCCAGTACATTATCCTTTCCCCTGTGTAATTACCTTAACAAGCTCCAGCTGTTTTTATTCCCAGAAGGTTTCCTCCTTGATATAGAGCTGCCTACCACCTTCGTAAGTGAAGGTCCTAAATGAGCTTTTTTCTCTGTTCCCTCACCACAATCCAGATTCTTTTGAGGATTTACCAGTACAGTACCCGTACCAGGAAGTACTTAATTTATTAAGCTACTGCTTTTCTTAATCTCAGTAGAGATATTTACTGATAAACAGCTACCTACGCAGCATGTTCATGTCGTTCGTAAATGAGCTTTTATCTCTCTCCCCTCACCACAAATCAGATTCTTCTGAGGAGTTCCCAGTACATTATCCTTTCCCCTGTGTAATTACCTTAACAAGCTCCAGCTGTTTTTATTCTCAGAAGGTTTACTCCCTGATATACAGCTGCCTACCCCCTTCGTAAGTGCAGGTCCTAAATGAGCTTTTTTCTCTGTTCCCTCACAAAAATCCGGATTCTTTGGGGAGTTACCAGTACAATAACCATACCAGGAAGTACTTAATTTATTAAGCTACTGCTTTTCTTAATCTCAGTGGAGATATTTACTGATAAACAGCTACCTATGCAGCATGTTCATGTCGTTCCTAAATGAGCTTTTTTCTCTGTTCCCTCACCACAATCCAGATTCTTTTGGGGAGTCACCAGTACAATATCCATACCAGGAAGTACTTAATTTATTAAGGTACTGCTTTTCTTAATCTCAGTGGAGATATTTTCTGATAAACAGCTACGTATGCAGCATGTTCATGTCGTTCCTAAATGAGCTTTTATCTCTCTCCCCTCACCACAAATCAGATTCTTCTGAGGAATTCCCAGTACATTATCCTTTCCCCTGTGTAATTACCTTAACATGCTCCAGCTGTTTTTATTCTCAGAAGGTTTACTCCCTGATATACAGCTGCCTAGCCCCTTCGTAAGTGCAGGTCCTAAATTAGCTTTTTTCTCTGTTCCCTCACCACAATCCAGATTCTTTTGGGGAGTTTCCAGTACAGTAACCATACCAGGAAGTACTTAATTTACTAAGCTACTGCTTTTCTTAATCTCAGTGGAGATATTTACTGATAAAGAGCTACCTACGCAACATGTTCATATCGTTCCTAAATGAGCTTTTATCTCTCTCCCCTCACTACAAATCAGATTCTTCTGAGGAGTTCCCAGTACATTATCCTTTCCCCTGTGTAAGTACCTTAACAAGCTCCAGCTGTTTTTATTCTCAGAAGGTTTACTCCCTGATATACAGCTGCCTACCCCCTTCGTAAGTGCATGTCCTAAATGAGCTTTTTTATCTGTTCCCTCACCACAATCCAGATTCTTTTGGGGAGTTACCAGTACAGTAACCATACCAGGAAGTACTTAATTTATTAAGCTACTGCTTTTCTTAATCTCAGTGGAGATATTTACTGATAAACAGCTACCTACGCAGCATGTTCATGTCATTCCTAAATGAGAATTTATCTCTCTCCCCTCACCACAAATCAGATTCTTCTGAGGAGTTCACAGTACATTATCCTTTCCCCTGGGTAATTACCTTAACAAGCTCCAGCTGTTTTTATTCTCAGAAGCGATACTCCCTGATATACAGCTGCCTACCCCCTTCGTAATTGCAGGACCTAAATGAGCTTTTTTCTCTGTTCCCTCACCAAAATCCAGATTCTTTTGGGGAGTTACCAGTACAGTATCCATACCAGGAAGTACTTAATTTATTAAGCTACTGCTTTTCTTAATCTCAGTGGAGATATTTACTGATAAACAGCGACCTACGCAGCATGTTCATGTCGTTCCTAAATGAGCATTTATCTCTCTCCCCTCATCACAAATCAGATTCTTCTGAGGAGTTCCCAGTACATTATCCTTTCCCCTGTGTAATTACCTTAACAAGCTCCAGCTGTTTTTATTCTTAGAAGCGATACTCCCTGATATACAGCTGCCTAACCCCTTCGTAAGTGCAGGTCCTAAATGAGCTTTTTTCTCTGTTCCCTCACCACAATCCAGATTCTTTTGGGGAGTTCCCAGTACATTAACCATGCCAGGAAGTACTTAATTTATTAAGCTACTGCTTTTCTTAATCTCAGTGGAGATATTTACTGATAAACAGCTACCTACGCAGCATGTTCATTTCGTTCCTAAATGAGCTTTTATCTCTCTCCCCTCACCACAAATCAGATTCTTCTGAGGAGTTCCCAGTACATTATCGTTTCCCCTGTGTAATTACCTTAACAAGCTCCAGATGTTTTTATTCTCAGAAGGTTTATTCCCTGCTATACAGCTGCCTACCCGCTTCGTAAGTGCAGGTCCTAAATGAGCTTTTTTCTCTATTCCCTCACCACAATCCAGTTTCTTTTGGGGAATTACCAGTACAGTAACCATACCAGGAAGTACTTAATTCATTAAGCTACTGCTTTTCTTAATCTCAGTGGAGATATTTACTGATAAACAGCTACCTACGCAGCATGTTCATGTCGTTCTTAAATGAGGTATTATCTCTCTGCCCTCACCAAAAATCAGATTATTCTGAGGAGTTCCCAGTACATTATCGTTTCCACTGTGTTATTACCTTAACAAGCTCCAGCTGTTTTTATTCTCACAAGGTTTACTCCCTGATATACAGATGCCTACCCCCTTCGTAAGTGCAGGTCCTAAATGAGCTTTTTTCTCTGTTCCCTCACCACAATCCAGATTCTTTTGGGGAGTTACCACTACAGTAACCACACCAGGAAGTACTTAATTTATTAAGCTACTGCTTTTCTTAATCTCAGTGGAGATATTTACTGATAAACAGCTACCTATGCAGCATGTTCATGTCGTTCCTAAATGAGCTTTTTTCTCTGTTCCCTCACCACAATCCAGATTCTTTTGGGGAGTCACCAGTACAATATCCATACCAGGAAGTACTTAATTTATTAAGGTACTGCTTTTCTTAATCTCAGTGGAGATATTTTCTGATAAACAGCTACGTATGCAGCATGTTCATGTCGTTCCTAAATGAGCTTTTATCTCTCTCCCCTCACCACAAATCAGATTCTTCTGAGGAATTCCCAGTACATTATCCTTTCCCCTGTGTAATTACCTTAACATGCTCCAGCTGTTTTTATTCTCAGAAGGTTTACTCCCTGATATACAGCTGCCTAGCCCCTTCGTAAGTGCAGGTCCTAAATTAGCTTTTTTCTCTGTTCCCTCACCACAATCCAGATTCTTTTGGGGAGTTTCCAGTACAGTAACCATACCAGGAAGTACTTAATTTACTAAGCTACTGCTTTTCTTAATCTCAGTGGAGATATTTACTGATAAAGAGCTACCTACGCAACATGTTCATATCGTTCCTAAATGAGCTTTTATCTCTCTCCCCTCACTACAAATCAGATTCTTCTGAGGAGTTCCCAGTACATTATCCTTTCCCCTGTGTAAGTACCTTAACAAGCTCCAGCTGTTTTTATTCTCAGAAGGTTTACTCCCTGATATACAGCTGCCTACCCCCTTCGTAAGTGCATGTCCTAAATGAGCTTTTTTATCTGTTCCCTCACCACAATCCAGATTCTTTTGGGGAGTTACCAGTACAGTAACCATACCAGGAAGTACTTAATTTATTAAGCTACTGCTTTTCTTAATCTCAGTGGAGATATTTACTGATAAACAGCTACCTACGCAGCATGTTCATGTCATTCCTAAATGAGAATTTATCTCTCTCCCCTCACCACAAATCAGATTCTTCTGAGGAGTTCACAGTACATTATCCTTTCCCCTGGGTAATTACCTTAACAAGCTCCAGCTGTTTTTATTCTCAGAAGCGATACTCCCTGATATACAGCTGCCTACCCCCTTCGTAATTGCAGGACCTAAATGAGCTTTTTTCTCTGTTCCCTCACCAAAATCCAGATTCTTTTGGGGAGTTACCAGTACAGTATCCATACCAGGAAGTACTTAATTTATTAAGCTACTGCTTTTCTTAATCTCAGTGGAGATATTTACTGATAAACAGCGACCTACGCAGCATGTTCATGTCGTTCCTAAATGAGCATTTATCTCTCTCCCCTCATCACAAATCAGATTCTTCTGAGGAGTTCCCAGTACATTATCCTTTCCCCTGTGTAATTACCTTAACAAGCTCCAGCTGTTTTTATTCTTAGAAGCGATACTCCCTGATATACAGCTGCCTAACCCCTTCGTAAGTGCAGGTCCTAAATGAGCTTTTTTCTCTGTTCCCTCACCACAATCCAGATTCTTTTGGGGAGTTCCCAGTACATTAACCATGCCAGGAAGTACTTAATTTATTAAGCTACTGCTTTTCTTAATCTCAGTGGAGATATTTACTGATAAACAGCTACCTACGCAGCATGTTCATTTCGTTCCTAAATGAGCTTTTATCTCTCTCCCCTCACCACAAATCAGATTCTTCTGAGGAGTTCCCAGTACATTATCGTTTCCCCTGTGTAATTACCTTAACAAGCTCCAGATGTTTTTATTCTCAGAAGGTTTATTCCCTGCTATACAGCTGCCTACCCGCTTCGTAAGTGCAGGTCCTAAATGAGCTTTTTTCTCTATTCCCTCACCACAATCCAGTTTCTTTTGGGGAATTACCAGTACAGTAACCATACCAGGAAGTACTTAATTCATTAAGCTACTGCTTTTCTTAATCTCAGTGGAGATATTTACTGATAAACAGCTACCTACGCAGCATGTTCATGTCGTTCTTAAATGAGGTATTATCTCTCTGCCCTCACCAAAAATCAGATTATTCTGAGGAGTTCCCAGTACATTATCGTTTCCACTGTGTTATTACCTTAACAAGCTCCAGCTGTTTTTATTCTCACAAGGTTTACTCCCTGATATACAGATGCCTACCCCCTTCGTAAGTGCAGGTCCTAAATGAGCTTTTTTCTCTGTTCCCTCACCACAATCCAGATTCTTTTGGGGAGTTACCACTACAGTAACCACACCAGGAAGTACTTAATTTATTAAGCTACTGCTTTTCTTAATCTCAGTGGGGATATTTACTGATAAACAGCTACCTACGCCGCATGTTCATGTCTTTCCTAAATGAGCTTTTATCTCTCTCTCCTCACCACAGATCAGATTCTTCTCAGGAGTTCCCAGTACATTATCCTTTCCCCTGTGTAATTACCTTAAGAAGCTCCAGCTGTTTTTATTTTCAGAAGGTTTACTCCTTGATATACAGCTGCCTACCCCCTTCGTAAGTGCAGGTCCTAAATGAGCTTTTTTCTCTGTTCCCTCACCACAATCCAGATTCTTTTGGGGAGTTACCACTACAGTAACCACACCAGGAAGTACTTAATTCATTAAGCTACTGCTTTTCTTAATCTCAGTGGAGATATTTACTGATAAACAGCTACCTACGCAGCATGTTCATGTCGTGCCTAAATGAGCTTTTATCTCTCTCCCCTCACCACAAATCAGATTCTTCTGAGGAGTTCCCAGTACATTATCCTTTCCCCTGTGTAATTACCTTAACAAGCTCCAGCTGTTTTTATCGTCAGAAGGTTTACTCCCTGATATACAGCTGCCTACCCCCTTCGTAAGTGTAGGTCCTAAATGAGCTTTTTTCTCTGTTCCCTCACCACAATCCAGATTCTTTTGGGGAGTTACCAGTACAGTAACCACACCAGGAAGTACTTAATTTATTAAGCTACTGCTTTTCTTAATCTCAGTGGAGATATTTACTGATAAACAGCTACCTACGCAGCATGTTCATGTCGTGCCTAAATGAGCTTTTATCTCTCTCCCCTCACCACAAATCAGATTCTTCTGAGGAGTTCCCAGTACATTATCCTTTCCCCTGTGTAATTACCTTAACAAGCTCCAGCTGTTTTTATTCTCAGAAGGTTTACTCCTTGATATACAGCTGCCTACCCCCTTCGTAAGTGCAGGTCCTAAATGTGCTTTTTTCTCTGTTCCCTCACCACAATACAGATTCTTTTGGGGAGTTAACAGTACAGTAACCATACCAGGAAGTACTTAATTTATTAAGCTACTGCTTTCTTAATCTCAGTGGAGATATTTACTGATAAACAGCTACGTATGCAGCATGTTCATGTCGTTCCTAAATGAGCTTTTATCTCTCTCCCCTCACCACAAATCAGATTCTTCTGAGGAGTTCCCAGTACATTATCCTTTCCCCTGTGTAATTACCTTAACAAGCTCCAGCTGTTTTTATTCTCAGATGCGATACTCCCTGATATACAGCTGCCTACCCCCTTCGTAATTGCAGGACCTAAATGAGCTTTTTTCTCTGTTCCCTCACCACAATCCAGATTCTTTTGTGGAGTTACCAGTACAGTATCCATACCAGGAAGTACTTAATTTATTAAGCTACTGCTTTTCTTAATCTCAGTGGAGATATTTACTGGTAAACAGCGACCTACGCAGCATGTTCATGTCGTTCCTAAATGAGCATTTATCTCTCTGCCCTCATCACAAATCAGATTCTTCTGAGGAGTTCCCAGTACATTATCCTTTCCCCTGTGTAATTACCTTAACAAGCTCCAGCTGTTTTTATTCTTAGAAGCGATACTCCCTGATATACAGCTGCCTACCCCCTTCGTAAGTGCAGGTCCTAAATGAGCTTTTTTCTCTGTTCCCTCACCACAATCCAGATTCTTTTGGGGAGTTCCCAGTACAGTAACCATACCAGGAAGTACTTAATTTATTAAGCTACTGCTTTTCTTATTCTCAGTGGAGATATTTACTGATAAACAGCTACCTACGCAGCATGTTCATTTCGTTCCTAAATGAGCTTTTATCTCTCTCCCCACACCACAAATCAGATTCTTCTGAGGAGTTCCCAGTACATTATCGTTTCCCCTGTGTAATTACCTTAACAAGCTCCAGATGTTTTTATTCTCCGAAGGTTTATTCCCTGCTATACAGCTGCCTACCCGCTTCGTAAGTGCAGGTCCTAAATGAGCTTTTTTCTCTATTCCCTCACCACAATCCAGATTCTTTTGGGGAATTACCAGTACAGTAACCATACCAGGAAGTACTTAATTCATTAAGCTACTGCTTTTCTTAATCTCAGTGGAGATATTTACTGATAAACAGCTACCTACGCAGCATGTTCATGTCGTTCTTAAATTAGGTTTTATCTCTCTGCCCTCACCACAAATCAGATTATTCTGAGGAGTTCCCAGTACATTATCGTTTCCACTGTGTTATTACCTTAACAAGCTCCAGCTGTTTTTTTTCTCAGAAGGTTTACTCCCTGATATACAGCTGCCTACCCCCTTCGTAAGTGCAGGTCCTAAATGAGCTATTTTCTCTGTTCCCTCACCACAATCCAGATTCTTTAGGGGAGTTACCAGTACAGTAACCACACCAGGAAGTACTTAATTTATTAAGCTACTGCTTTTCTTAATCTCAGTTGAGATATTTACTGATATACAGCTACCTACGCAGCATGTTCATGTCGTGCCTAAATGAGCTTTTATCTCTCTCCCCTCACCACAAATCAGATTCTTCTGAGGAGTTCCCAGTACATTGTCCTTTCCCCTGTGTAATTACCTTAACAAGCTCCAGCTTTTTTTATTCTCAGAAGGTTTACTCCCTGATATACAGCTGCCTACCCCCTTCGTAAGTGCAGGTCCTAAATGAGCTTTTTTCTCTGTTCCCTCACCACAATCCAGATTCTTTTGCGGAGTTACCAGTACAGTAACCATACCAGGAAGTACTTAATTTATTAAGGTACTGCTTTTCTTAATCTCAGTGGAGATATTTACTGATAAACAGCTACCTACGCAGCATGTTCCTGTCGTTCCTAAATGAGCTTTTTTCTCTGTTCCCTCACCACAATCCAGATTCTTTTGCGGAGTTACCAGTACAGTAACCATACCAGGAAGTACTTAATTTATTAAGCTACTGCTTTTCTTAATCTCAGTGGAGATATTTACTGATAAACAGCTACGTATGCAGCATGTTCATGTCGTTCCTAAATGAGCTTGTATCTCTCTCCCCTCACCACAAGTCAGATTCTTCTGAGGAGTTCCCAGTACATTATCCTTTCCCCTGTGTAATTACCTTAACAAGCTCCAGCTGTTTTTATTCTCAGAAGCGATACTCCCTGATATACAGCTGCCTACCCCCTTCGTAATTGCAGGACCTAAATGAGCTTTTTTCTCTGTTCCCTCACCACAATCCAGACTCTTTTGGGGAGTTACCAGTACAGTATCCATACCAGGAAGTACTTAATTCATTAAGCTACTGCTTTTCTTAATCTCAGTGGAGATATTTACTGATAAACAGCGACCTACGCAGCATGTTCATGTCGTTCATAAATGAGCATTTATCTCTCTCCCCTCATCACAAATCAGATTCTTTTGAGGAGTTCCCAGTACATTATCGTTTCCCCTGTGTAATTACCTTCACAAGCTCCAGCTGTTTTTATTCTTAGAAGCGATACTCCCTGATATACAGCTGCCTACCCCCTTCGTAAGTGCAGGTCCTAAATGAGCTTTTTTCTCTGTTCCCTCACCACAATCCAGATTCTTTTGGGGAGTTACCAGTACAGTAACCATACCAGGAAGTACTTAATTTATTAAGCTACTGCTTTTCTTAATCTCAGTGGAGATATTTACTGATAAACAGCTACCTATGCAGCATGTTCATGTCGTTCCTAAATGAGCTTTTTTCTCTGTTCCCTCACCACAATCCAGATTCTTTTGGGGAGTTACCAGTACAATATTCATACCAGGAAGTACTTAATTTATTAAGCTACTGCTTTCCTTAATGTCAGTGGAGATATTTACTGATAAACAGCTACCTACGCAACATGTACATGTCGTTCCTAAATGAGCTTTTATCTCTCTCCCCTCACCACAAATCAGATTCTTCTGAGGAGTTCCCAGTACATTATCCTTTATCCTGTGTAATTACCTTAACAAGCTCCAGCTGTTTTTATTCTCAGAAGGTTTACTCCCTGATATACAGCTGCCTACCCCCTTCGTAAGTGCAGGTCCTAAATGAGGTTTTTTCTCTGTTCCCTCACCACAATCCAGATTCTTATGGGGAGTTACCAGTACAGTAACCTTACCAGGAAGTACTTAATTTATTAAGCTACTGCTTTTCTTAATCTCAGTGGAGATATTTACTGATAAACTGATACCTACGCAGCATGTTCATGTCGTTCCTAAATGAGCTTTTATCTCTCTCCCCTCACCACAAATCAGATTCTTCTGAGGAGTTCCCAGTACATTATCCTTTCCCCTGTGTAATTACCTTAACAAGCTCCAGCTGTTTTTATTCTCAGAAGGTTTACTCCCTGATATACAGCTGCCTACCCCCTTCGTAAGTGCAGGTACTAATGAGCTTTTTTCTCTGTTCCCTCACCACAATCCAGATTCTTTTGAGGAGTTACCAGTACAGTAACCATACCAGGAAGTACTCAATTTATTAAGCTACTGCTTTTCTTAATCTCAGTGGAGATATTTACTGATAAACAGCTACCAACCCAGCATGTTCATGTCGTTCCCAAATGAGCTTTTATCTCTATCCCCTCACCACAAATCAGATTCTTCTGAGGAGTCCCAAGTACATTATCCTTTCTCCGGTGTAATTACCTTAACAAGGTCTAGCTGTTTTTATTCTCAGAAGGTTTACTCCCTGATATACTGCTGCCTACCCCCTTCGTAAGTGCAGGTCCTAAATGAGCTTTTTTCTCTGTTCCCTCACCACAATCCAGATTCTTTTGGGGAGTTACCAGTACAGTAACCATACCAGGAAGTACTTAATTTATTAAACTACTGCTTTTCTTAATCTCTGTGGAGATATTTACTGCTAAACAGCTACCTACGCAGCATGTTCATGTCGTTCCTAAATGAGCTTTTATCTCTCTCCCCTCGAAACAAATCAGATTCTTCTGAGGAGTCCCAAGTACATTATCCTTTCCCCTGTGTAATTACCTTAACAAGCTCCAGCTGTTTTTATTCTCAGAAGGTTTACTCCCTGATATACAGCTGCCTACCCCTTCGTAGGTGCAGGTCCAAAATGAGCTTTTTTCTCTGTTCCCTCACCGCAATCCAGATTCTTTTGGGGAGTTACCAGTACAGTAACCATACCAGGAATTACTTAATTTATTAAGCTACTGCTTTTCTTAATCTCAGTGGAGATATTTACTGATAAACAGCTACCTACCCAGCATGTTCATGTCGTTCCTAAATGAGCTTTTATCTCTATCCCCTCAGCACAAATCAGATTCTTCTGAGGAGTCCCAAGTACATTATCCTTTCCCCTGTGTAATTACCTTAACAAGCTCCAGCTGTTTTTATTCTCAGAAGGTTTACTCCCTGATATACAGCTGCCTACCCCCTTCGTAAGTGCAGGTTTTAAATGAGCTTTTTTCTCTGTTCCCTCACCACAATCCAGATTCTTTTGGGGAGTTACCAGTACAGTAACCATACCAGGAAGTACTTAATTTATTAAGCTACTGCTTTTCTTAATCTCAGTGGAGATATTTACTGATAAACAGCTACCTACGCAGCATGTTCATGTCGTTCCTAAATGAGCTTTTATCTCTCTCCCCTCACCACAAATCAGATTCTTCTGAGGAATTCCCAGTACATTATCCTTTCCCCTGTGTAATTACCTTAACAAGCTGCAGCTGTTTTTATTCTCAGAAGGTTTACTCCCTGATATACAGCTGCCTACCCCCTTCGTAAGTGCAGGTCCTAAATGAGCTTTTTTCTCTGTTCCCTCACCACAATCCAGAATCTTTTGGGGGTTTACCAATACAGTAACTATACCAGGAAGTACTTAATTTATTAAGCTACTGCTTTTCTTAATCTCTTTGGAGATATTTACTGATAAACAGCTACCTACGCAGCATGTTCATTTCGTTCCTAAATGAGCTTTTATCTCATTCCCCTCACCACAAATCAGATTCTTCTGAGGAGTTCCCAGTACATTATCCTTTCCCCTGTGTAATTACCTTAACAAGCTCCAGCTGTTTTTATTCTCAGAAGGTTTACTTCCTGATATACAGCTGCCTACCCCCTTCTTAAGTGCAGGTCCTAAATGAGCTTTTTTCTCTGTTCCCTCACCACCATCCAGATTCTTTTGGGGAGTTTCCAGTACAATATCCATACCAGGAAGTACTTAATTTATTAAGCTACTGTTTTTTTTTTATCTCAGTGGAGATATTTACTGATAAACAGCTACGTATGCAGCATGTTCATGTCGTTACTAAATGAGCTTTTATCTCTCTCCCCTCACCACAAATCAGATTCTTCTGAGGAGTTCCCAGTA
Source organism: Perognathus longimembris pacificus (assembly GCF_023159225.1). Classification (NCBI taxonomy): domain Eukaryota; kingdom Metazoa; phylum Chordata; class Mammalia; order Rodentia; family Heteromyidae; genus Perognathus; species Perognathus longimembris. The sequence goes on along the minus strand of NW_025957338.1, from coordinate 15,832 downwards.
CATTATCCTTTCCCCTGTGTAATTACCTTAACAAGCTCCAGCTGTTTTTATTCTCAGAAGCGATACTCCCTGATATACAGCTGCCTACCCCCTTCGTAAGTGCAGGTCCTAAATGTGCTTTTTTCTCTGTTCCCTCACCACAATCCAGATTCTTTTGGGGAGTTACCAGTACAATAACCATACCAGGCATTACTTAATTTATTAAGCTACTGCTTTTCTTAATCTCAGTGGAGATATTTACTGATAAACAGCTACCTACACAGCATGTTCATGTCGTTCCTAAATGAGCTTTTATCTCTCACCCCTCACAACAAATCAGATTCTTCTGAGGAGTCCCCAGTACATTATCCTTTCCCCTGTGTAATTACCTTAACAACCGCCAGCTCTTTTTATTCTCAGAAGTTTTGATCCCTGATATACAGCTGCCTACCTCCTTCGTAAGTGCAGGTCCTAAATGAGCTTTTTTCTCTGTTCCCTCACCACAATCCAGATTCTTCTGGGGAGTTACCAGTAAAATATCCATACCAGGAAGTACTTAATTTATTAAGCTACTGCTTTGCTTAATCTCACTGGAGATATTTACTGATAAACAGCTACGGATGCAGCATGTTCATGTCGTTCCTAAATGAGCTTTTATCTCTCTCCCCTCACCACAAATCAGATTCTTCTGAGGAGTCCCCAGTACATTATCCTTTCCCCTGTGTACTTACCTTAACAAGCTCCAGCTGTTTTTATTCTCAGAAGATTTACTCCCTGATATACCGCTGCCTACCCCCTTCGTAATTGAAGATACTAAATGAGCTTTTTTCTCTGTTCCCTCACCGCAATCCAGATTCTTTTGGGGAGTTACCAGTACAGTAACCATACCAGGAAGTACAAAATTTATTAAGCTACTTCTTTTCTTAATCTCAGTGGAGATATTTACTGATAAACAGCTACCTACGCAGCATGTTCAATTCGTTCCTAAATGAGCTTTTATCTCTCTCCCCTCACCACAAATCAGATTCTTCTGAGGAGTTCCCATTACATTATCCTTTCCCCTGTGTAATTACCTTAACAAGCTCCAGCTGTTTTTATTCTCAGAAGATTTACTCCCTGATATACCGCTGCCTAACCCCTTCGTAATTGAAGGTCCTAAATGAGCTTTTTTCTCTGTTCCCTAACCAAAATCCAGATTCTTTTGGGGAGTTACCAGTACAGTAACCATACCAGGAAGTACTTAATTTATTAAGCTACTACTTTTCTTAATCTCAGTGGAGATATTTACTGATAAACAGCTACCTACGCAGCATGTTCATGTCGTTCCTAAATGAGCTTTTATCTCTCTCCCCTCACCAGAAATCAGATTCTTCTGAGGAGTTCCTAGTACATTATCCTTTCCCCTGTGTAATTACCTTAACAAGCTCCAGCTGTTTTTATTCTCAGAAGGTTTACTCCCTGATATACAGCTGCCTACCCCTTCGTAAGTGCAGGTCTTAAATGAGCTTTATTCTCTGTTCCCTCACCACAATCCAGATTCTTTTGGGGAGTTACCAGTACAATATCCATAACAGGCATAACTTAATTTATTAAGCTACTGCTTTTCTTAATCTCAGTGGAGATATTTACTGATAAACAGCTACCTACGCAGCATGTTCATGTCGTTCCTAAATGAGCTTTTATCTCTCTCCCCTCACCACAAATCAGATTCTTCTGAGGAGTTCCCAGTACATTATCCTTTCTCCTGTGTAATTACCTTAACCAGCTCTAGCTGTTTTTGTTCTCAGAAGGTTTACTCCCTGATATACAGCTGCCTACCCCCTCCGTAAGTGCAGGTCCTAAATGAGCTTTTTTCTCTGTTCCCTCACCACAATCCAGATTCTTTTCGGGAGTTACCAGTACAATATCCATACCAGGAAGTACTTAATTTATTAAGCTACTGTTTTTTTTTTAATCTCAGTGGAGATATTTACTGATAAACAGCTACGTATGCAGCATGTTCATTTCGTTTTTAAATGAGCTTTTATCTCTCTCCCCTCACCACAAATCAGATTCTTCTGAGGAGTTCCCAGTACATTATCCTTTCCCCTGTGTAATTACCTTAACAAGCTCCAGCTGTTTTTATTCTCAGAAGGTTTACTCCCTGATATACAGCTGCCTACCCCCTTCGTAAGTGCAGGTTTTAAATGAGCTTTTTTCTCTGTTCCCTCACCACAATCCAGATTCTTTTGGGGAGTTACCAGTAGAGTAACCATACCAGGAAGTACTTAATTTATTAAGCTACTGCTTTTCTTAATCTCAGTGGAGATATTTACTGATAAACAGCTACCTAAGCAGCATGTTCATGTCGTTCATAAATGAGCTTTTATCTCGCTCCCCTCACCACAAATCAGATTCTTCTGAGGAGTTCCCAGTACATTATCCTTTCCCCTGTGTAATTACCTTAACAAGCTCCAGCTGTTTTTATTCTCAGAAGGTTTACTCCCTGATATACAGCTGCCTACCCCCTTCGTAAGTGCAGGTCCTAAATGAGCTTTTTTCTCTGTTCCCTCACCACAATCCAGAATCTTTTGGGGGTTTACCAATACAGTAACTATACCAGGAAGTACTTAATTTATTAAGCTACTGCTTTTCTTAATCTCTTTGGAGATATTTACTGATAAACAGCTACCTACGCAGCATGTTCATTTCGTTCCTAAATGAGCTTTTATCTCATTCCCCTCACCACAAATCAGATTCTTCTGAGGAGTTCCCAGTACATTATCCTTTCCCCTGTGTAATTACCTTAACAAGCTCCAGCTGTTTTTATTCTCAGAAGGTTTACTCCCTGATATACAGCTGCCTACCCCCTTCGTAAGTGCAGGTCCTAAATGAGCTTTTTTCTCTGTTCCCTCACCACCATCCAGATTCTTTTGGGGAGTTTCCAGTACAATATCTATACCAGGAAGTACTTAATTTATTAAGCTACTGTTTTTTTTATCTCAGTGGAGATATTTACTGATAAACAGCTACGTATGCAGCATGTTCATGTCGTTACTAAATGAGCTTTTATCTCTCTCCCTTCACCACAAATCAGATTCTTCTGAGGAGTTCCCAGTACATTATCCTTTCCCCTGTGTAATTACCTTAACAAGCTCCAGCTGTTTTTATTCTCAGAAGGTTTACTCCCTGATATACAGCTGCCTACCCCCTTCGTAAGTGCAGGTTTTAAATGAGCTTTTTTCTCTGTTCCCTCACCACAATCCAGATTCTTTTTGGGAGTTACCAGTACAATAACCATACCAGGCATTACTTAATTTATTAAGCTACTGCTTTTCTTAATCTCAGTGGAGATATTTACTGATAAACAGCTACCTACGCAGCATGTTCATGTCGTTCCTAAATGAGCTTTTATCTCTCACCCCTCACAACAAATCAGATTCTTCTGAGGAGTCCCCAGTACATTATCCTTTCCCCTGTGTAATTACCTTAACAACCTCCAGGTCTTTTTATTCTCAGAAGTTTTGATCCCTGATATACAGCTGCCTACCTCCTTCGTAAGTGCAGGTCCTAAATGAGCTTTTTTCTCTGTTCCCTCACCACAATCCAGATTCTTCTGGGGAGTTACCAGTAAAATATCCATACCAGGAAGTACTTAATTTATTAAGCTACTGCTTTGCTTAATCTCACTGGAGATATTTACTGATAAACAGCTACGGATGCAGCATGTTCATGTCGTTCCTAAATGAGCTTTTATCTCTCTCCCCTCACCACAAATCAGATTCTTCTGAGGAGTCCCCAGTACATTATCCTTTCCCCTGTGTACTTACCTTAACAAGCTCCAGCTGTTTTTATTCTCAGAAGATTTACTCCCTGATATACCGCTGCCTACCCCCTTCGTAATTGAAGATACTAAATGAGCTTTTTTCTCTGTTCCCTCACCGCAATCCAGATTCTTTTGGGGAGTTACCAGTACAGTAACCATACCAGGAAGTACAAAATTTATTAAGCTACTTCTTTTCTTAATCTCAGTGGAGATATTTACTGATAAACAGCTACCTACGCCGCATGTTCATTTCGTTCCTAAATGAGCTTTTATCTCTCTCCCCTCACCACAAATCAGATTCTTCTGAGGAGTTCCCATTACATTATCCTTTCCCCTGTGTAATTACCTTAACAAGCTCCAGCTGTTTTTATTCTCAGAAGATTTACTCCCTGATATACCGCGGCCTAACCCCTTCGTAATTGAAGGTCCTAAATGAGCTTTTTTCTCTGTTCCCTAACCAAAATCCAGATTCTTTTGGGGAGTTACCAGTACAGTAACCATACCAGGAAGTACTTAATTTATTAAGCTACTGCTTTTCTTAATCTCAGTGGAGATATTTACTGATAAACAGCTACCTACGCAGCATGTTCATGTCGTTCCTAAATGAGCTTTTATCTCTCTCCCCTCACCACAAATCAGATTCTTCTGAGGAGTTCCCAGTACATTTTCCTTTCTCCTGTGTAATTACCTTAACCAGCTCTAGCTGTTTTTATTCTCAGAAGGTTTACTCCCTGATATACAGCTGCCTACCCCCTCCGTAAGTGCAGGTCCTAAATGAGCTTTTTTCTCTGTTCCCTCACCACAATCCAGATTCTTTTGGGGAGTTCCCAGTACAGTAACCAACCAGGAACTACTTAATTTATTTAGCTACTGCTTTTCCTAATCTCAGTGGAGATATTTACTGATAAACAGCTACCTACGCAGCATGTTCATGTCGTTCATAAATGAGCTTTTATCTCGCTCCCCTCACCGCAAATCAGATTCTTCTGAGGAGTTCCCAGTACATTATCCTTTCCCCTGTGTAATTACCTTAACAAGCTCAAGCTGTTTTTATTCTCAGAAGGTTTACTTCCTGATATACAGCTGCCTACCCCCTTCGTAAGTGCAGGTCCTAAATGAGCTTTTTTCTCTGTTCCCTCACCACATTCCAGATTCTTTTGGGGAGTTACCAGTACAGTAACCATACCAGGAAGTACTTAATTTATTAAGCTACTGCTTTTCTTAATCTCTGTGGAGATATTTACTGCTAAACAGCTACCTACGCAGCATGTTCATGTCGTTCCTAAATGAGCTTTTATCTCTCTCCCCTCAAAACAAATCAGATTCTTCTGAGGAGTCCCCAGTACATTATCCTTTCCCCTGTGTAATTACCTTAACAAGCTCCAGCTGTTTTTATTCTCAGAAGGTTTACTCCCTGATATACAGCTGCCTACCCCTTCGTAGGTGCAGGTCCTAAAGGAGCTTTTTTCTCTGTTCCCTCACCACAATCCAGATTCTTTTGGGGAGTTACCAGTACAGTAACCATACCAGGAATTACTTAATTTATTAAGCTACTGCTTTTCTTAATCTCAGTGGAGATATTTACTGATAAACAGCTACCTACCCAGCATGTTCATGTCGTTCCTAAATGAGCTTTTATCTCTATCCCCTCAGCACAAATCAGATTCTTCTGAGGAGTCCCAAGTATATTATCATTTCCCCTGTGTAATTACCTTAACAAGCTCCAGCTGTTTTTATTCTCAGAAGGTTTACTCCCTGATATACAGCTGCCTACCCCCTTCGTAAGTGCAGGTCCTAAATGAGCTTTTTTCTCTGTTCCCTCACCACGATCCAGATTCTTTTGGGGAGTTACCAGTACAATATCCATACCAGGAAGTACTTAATTTATTAAGCTACTGTTTTTTTTAATCTCAGTGGAGATATTTACTGATAAACAGCTACGTATGCAGCATGTTCATGTCGTTCCTAAATGAGCTTTTATCTCTCTCCCCTCACCACAAATCAGATTCTTCTCAGGAGTTCCCAGTACATTATCCTTTCCCCTGTGTAATTACCTTAACAAGCTCCAGCTGTTTTTATTCTCAGAAGCGATACTCCCTGATATACAGCTGCCTACCCCCTTCGTAAGTGCAGGTCCTAAATGTGCTATTTTCTCTGTTCCCTCACCACAATCCAGATTCTTTTGGGGAGTTACCAGTACAGTAACCATACCAGGAAGTACTAAATTTATTAAGCTACTCCTTTTCTTAATCTCAGTGGAGATATTTACTGATAAACAGCTACCTACGCAGCATGTTCATTCGTTTTTAAATGAGCTTTTATCTCTCTCCCCTCACCATAAGTCAGATTCTTCTGAGGAGTTCCCAGCACATTATCCTTTCCCCTGTGTAATTACCTTAACAAGCTCCAGCTGTTTTTATTCTCAGAAGGTTTACTCCCTGATATACAGCTGCCTACCCCCTTCGTAAGTGCAGGTCCTAAATGAGCTTTTTTCTCTGTTCCCTCACCACAATCCAGATTCTTTTGGGGAGTTACCAGTACAGTAACCATACCAGGAATTACTTAATTTATTAAGCTACTGCTTTTCTTAATCTCAGTGGAGATATTTACTGATAAACAGCTACCTACCCAGCATGTTCATGTCGTTCCTAAATGAGCTTTTATCTCTATCCCCTCAGCACAAATCAGATTCTTCTGAGGAGTCCCAAGTATATTATCCTTTCCCCTGTGTAATTACCTTAACAAGCTCCAGCTGTTTTTATTCTCAGAAGGTTTACTCCCTGATATACAGCTGCCTACCCCCTTCGTAAGTGCAGGTCCTAAATGAGCTTTTTTCTCTGTTCCCTCACCACAATCCAGATTCTTTTGGGGAGTTACCAGTACAATATCCATACCAGGAAGTACTTAATTTATTAAGCTACTGTTTTTTTTAATCTCAGTGGAGATATTTACTGATAAACAGCTACGTATGCAGCATGTTCATGTCGTTCCTAAATGAGCTTTTATCTCTCTCCCCTCACCACAAATCAGATTCTTCTCAGGAGTTCCCAGTACATTATCCTTTCCCCTGTGTAATTACCTTAACAAGCTCCAGCTGTTTTTATTCTCAGAAGCGATACTCCCTGATATACAGCTGCCTACCCCCTTCGTAAGTGCAGGTCCTAAATGTGCTTTTTTCTCTGTTCCCTCACCACAATCCAGATTCTTTTGGGGAGTTACCAGTACAGTAACCATACCAGGAAGTACTAAATTTATTAAGCTACTCCTTTTCTTAATCTCAGTGGAGATATTTACTGATAAACAGCTACCTACGCAGCATGTTCATTCGTTTTTAAATGAGCTTTTATCTCTCTCCCCTCACCATAAATCAGATTCTTCTGAGGAGTTCCCAGTACATTATCCTTTCCCCTGTGTAATTACCTTAACAAGCTCCAGCTGTTTTTATTCTCAGAAGGTTTACTCCCTGATATACAGCTGCCTACCCCCTTCGTAAGTGCAGGTCCTAAATGAGCTTTTTTCTCTGTTCCCTCACCACAATCCAGATTCTTTTGGGGAGTTACCAGTACAATATCCATACCTGGAAGTACTTAATTTATTAAGCTACTGTTTTTTTTTAATCTCAGTGGAGATATTTACTGATAAACAGCTACGTACGCAGCATGTTCATTTCGTTTTTAAATGAGCTTCTATCTCTCTCCCCTCACCACAAATCAGATTCTTCTGAGGAGTTCCCAGTACATTATCCTTTCCCCTGTGTAATTACCTTAACAATCTCCAGCTGTTTTTATTCTCAGAAGGTTTACTCCCTGATATACAGCTGCCTACCCCCTTCGTAAGTGCAGGTTTTAAATGAGCTTTTTTCTCTGTTCCCTCACCACAATGCAGATTCTTTTGGGGAGTTACCAGTACAGTAACCATACCAGGAAGTACTTAATTTATTAAGCTACTGCTTTTCTTAATCTCAGTGGAGATATTTACTGATAAACAGCTACCTAAGCAGCATGTTCATGTCTTTCCTAAATGAGCTTTTATCTCTCTCCCCTCACCACAAATCAGATTCTTCTGAGGAGTTCCCAGTACATTATCCTTTCCCCTGTGTAATTACCTTAACAAGCTCCAGCTGTTTTTATTCTCAGAAGCGATATTCCCTGATATACAGCTGCCTACCCCCTTCGTAAGTGCAGGTCCTAAATGTGCTTTTTTCTCTGTTCCCTCACCACAATCCAGATTCTTTTGGGGAGTTACCAGTACAATAACCATACCAGGCATTACTTAATTTATTAAGCTACTTCTTTTCTTAATCTCAGTGGAGATATTTACTGATAAACAGCTACCTATGCAGTATGTTCATTTCGTTCATAAATGAGCTTTTATCTCTCTCCCCTCACCACAAATCAGATTCTTCTGAGGAGTTCCCATTACATTATCCTTTCCCCTGTGTAATTACCTTAACAAGCTCCAGCTGTTTTTATTCTCAGAAGGTTTACTCCCTGATATACAGCTGCCTACCCCCTCCGTAAGTGCAGGTCCTAAATGAGCTTTTTTCTCTGTTCCCTCACCACATTCCAGATTCTTTTGGGGAGTTACCAGTACAGTAACCATACCAGGAAGTACTTAATTTATTAAGCTCCTGCTTTTCTTAATCTCAGTGGAGATATTTACTGATAAACAGCTACCTACGCAGCATGTTCATGTCGTTCCTAAATGAGCTTTTATCTCTCTCCCCTCACGACAAATCAGATTCTTCTGAGGAGTTCCCAGTATATTATCCTTTCCCCTGTGTAATTACCTTAACAAGCTCCAGCTGTTTTTATTCTCAGAAGGTTTACTCCCTGATATACAGCTGCCTACCCCCTTCGTAATTGAAGATACTTAATGAGCTTTTTTCTCTGTTCCCTCACCGCAATCCAGATTCTTTTGGGGAGTTACCAGTACAGTAACCATACCAGGAAGTACTTAATTTATTAAGCTACTGCTTTTCTTAATCTCAGTGGAGATATTTACTGATAAACAGCTACCTACGCAGCATGTTCATGTCGTTCCTAAATGAGCTTTTATCTGTCTCCCCTCAGCACAAATCAGATTCTTCTGAGGAGTTCCCAGTACATTATCCTTTCCCCTGTGTAATTACCTTAACAAGCTCCAGCTGTTTTTATTCTCAGAAGGTTTCCTCCCTGATATACAGCTGCCTACCCCCTTCGTAAGTGCAGGTTTTAAATGAGCTTTTTTCTCTGTTCCCTCACCACAATCCAGATTCTTTTGGGGAGTTACCAGTAGAGTAACCATACCAGGAAGTACTTAATTTATTAAGCTACTGCTTTTCTTAATCTCAGTGGAGATATTTACTGATAAACAGCTACCTACGCAGCATGTTCATGTCGTTCCTAAATGAGCTTTTATCTCTCTCCCCTCACCACAAATCAGATTCTTCTGAGGAGTTCCCAGTACATTACCCTTTCCCCTTTGTAATTACCTTAACAAGCTCCAGCTGTTTTTATTCTCAGAAGGTTTACTCCCTGATATACAGCTGCCTACCCCCTTCGTAAGTGCAGGTCCTAAATGAGCTTTTTTCTCTGTTCCCTCACCACAATCCAGATTCTTTTGGGGAGTTACCAGTACAGTAACCGTACCACGAAGTACTTAATTTATTAAGCTACTGCTTTTCTTAATCTCAGTGGAGATATTTACTGATGAACAGCTACCTACGCAGCATGTTCATGTCGTTCCTAAATGAGCTTTTATCTCTCTCCCCTCACCACAAATCAGATTCTTCTGAGTAGTTCCCAGTACATTATCCTTTCCCCTGTGTAATTACCTTAACAAGCTCCAGCTGTTTTTATTCTCAGAAGGTTTACTCCCTGATATACAGCTGCCTACCCCCTTCGTAAGTGCAGGTCCTAAATGAGCTTTTTTCTCTGTTCCCTCACCACAATCCAGATTCTTTTGGGGAGTTACCAGTACAGTAACCATACCAGGAAGTACTTAATTTATTAAGCCACTGCTTTTCTTAATCTCAGTGGAGATATTTACTGATAAACAGCTACCTACGCAGCATGTTCATGTCGTTCCTAAATGAGCTTTTATCTCTCTCCCCTCACCACAAATCAGATTCTTCTGAGGAGTTCCCAGTACATTATCCTTTCCCTGTGGAATTACCTTAACAAGCTCCAGCTATTTTTATTCTCAGAAGGTTTACTCCCTGATATACAGCTGCCTACCCCCTTCGTAAGTGCAGGTCCTAAATGAGCTTTTTTCTCTGTTCCCTCACCACAATCCAGATTCTTTTGGGGAGTTACCAGTACAGTAACCATACCAGGAAGTACTTAATTTATTAACCTACTGCTTTTCTTAATCTCAGTGGAGATATTTACTGATAAACAGCTACCTACGCAGCATGTTCATGTCGTTCCTAAATGAGCTTTTATCTCTCTCCCCTGACCACAAATCAAATTGTTCTGAGGAGTTCCCAGTACATTATCCTTTCCCCTGTGTAATTACCTTAACAAGCTCCAGCTGTTTTTATTCTCAGAAAGTTTACTCCCTGATATACAGCTGCCTACCCCCTTCGTAAGTGCAGGTCCTAAATGAGCTTTTTTCTCTGTTCCCTCACCACAATCCAGATTCTTTTGGGGAGTTACCAGTAGAGTAACCATACCAGGAAGTACTTAATTTATTAAGCTACTGCTTTTCTTAATCTCAGTGGAGATATTTACTGATAAACAGCTACCTACGCAGCATGTTCATGTCGTTCCTAAATGAGCTTTTATCTCTCTCCCCTCACCACAAATCAGATTCTTCTGAGGAGTTTCCAGTACATTATCCTTTTCCCTGTGTAATTACCTTAACAAGCTCCAGCTGTTTTTATTCTCAGAAGGTTTACTCCCTGATATACAGCTGCCTACCCCCATCGTAAGTGCAAATCCTAAATGAGCTTTTTTCTCTGTTCCCTCACCACAATCCAGATTCTTTTGGGGAGTTACCAGTACAGTAACCATACCAGGAAGTACTTAATTTATTAAGCTACTGCTTTTCTTAATCTCAGTGGAGATATTTACTGATAAACAGCTACCTACGCAGCATGTTCATGTCGTTCCTAAATGAGCTTTTATCTCTCTCCCCTCACGACAAATCAGATTCTTCTGAGGAGTTCCCAGTATATTATCCTTTCCCCTGTGTAATTACCTTAACAAGCTCCAGCTGTTTTTATTCTCAGAAGGTTTACTCCCTGATATACAGCTGCCTACCCCCTTCGTAAGTGCAGGTCCTAAATGAGCTTTTTTCTCTGTTCCCTCACCACAATCCAGATTCTTTTGGGGAGTTACCAGTACAGTAACCATACCAGGAAGTACTTAATTTATTAAGCTACTGCTTTTCTTAATCTCAGTGGAGATATTTACTGATAAACAGCTACCTACGCAGCATGTTCATGTCGTTCCTAAATGAGCTTTTATCTCTCTCCCCTCACGACAAATCAGATTCTTCTGAGGAGTTCCCAGTATATTATCCTTTCCCCTGTGTAATTACCTTAACAAGCTCCAGCTGTTTTTATTCTCAGAAGGTTTACTCCCTGATATACAGCTGCCTACCCCCTTCGTAAGTGCAGGTCCTAAATGAGCTTTTTTCTCTGTTCCCTCACCACAATCCAGATTCTTTTGGGGAGTTACCAGTACAGTAACCATACCAGGAAGTACTTAATTTATTAAGCTACTGCTTTTCTTAATCTCAGTGGAGATATTTACTGATAAACAGCTACCTACGCAGCATGTTCATGTCGTTCCTAAATGAGCTTTTATCTGTCTCCCCTAACCACAAATCAGATTCTTCTGAGGAGTTCCCAGTACATTATCCTTTCCCCTGTGTAATTACCTTAACAAGCTCCAGCTGTTTTTATTCTCAGAAGGTTTACTCCCTGATATACAGCTGCCTACCCCCTTCGTAAGTGCAGGTTTTAAATGAGCTTTTTTCTCTGTTCCCTCACCACAATCCAGATTCTTTTGGGGAGTTACCAGTAGAGTAACCATACCAGGAAGTACTTAATTTATTAAGCTACTGCTTTTCTTAATCTCAGTGGAGATATTTACTGATAAACAGCTACCTACGCAGCATGTTCATGTCGTTCCTAAATGAGCTTTTATCTCTCTCCCCTCACGACAAATCAGATTCTTCTGAGGAGTTCCCAGTATATTATCCTTTCCCCTGTGTAATTACCTTAACAAGCTCCAGCTGTTTTTATTCTCAGAAGGTTTACTCCCTGATATACAGCTGCCTACCCCCTTCGTAAGTGCAGGTCCTAAATGAGCTTTTTTCTCTGTTCCCTCACCACAATCCAGATTCTTTTGGGGAGTTACCAGTACAGTAACCATACCAGGAAGTACTTAATTTATTAAGCTACTGCTTTTCTTAATCTCAGTGGAGATATTTACTGATAAACAGCTACCTACGCAGCATGTTCATGTCGTTCCTAAATGAGCTTTTATCTGTCTCCCCTAACCACAAATCAGATTCTTCTGAGGAGTTCCCAGTACATTATCCTTTCCCCTGTGTAATTACCTTAACAAGCTCCAGCTGTTTTTATTCTCAGAAGGTTTACTCCCTGATATACAGCTGCCTACCCCCTTCGTAAGTGCAGGTTTTAAATGAGCTTTTTTCTCTGTTCCCTCACCACAATCCAGATTCTTTTGGGGAGTTACCAGTAGAGTAACCTTACCAGGAAGTACTTAATTTATTAAGCTACTGCTTTTCTTAATCTCAGTGGAGATATTTACTGATAAACAGCTACCTACGCAGCATGTTCATGTCGTTCCTAAATGAGCTTTTATCTCTCTCCCCTCACCACAAATCAGATTCTTCTGAGGAGTTTCCAGTACATTATCCTTTTCCCTGTGTAATTACCTTAACAAGCTCCAGCTGTTTTTATTCTCAGAAGGTTTACTCCCTGATATACAGCTGCCTACCCCCATCGTAAGTGCAAATCCTAAATGAGCTTTTTTCTCTGTTCCCTCACCACAATCCAGATTCTTTTGGGGAGTTACCAGTACAGTAACCATACCAGGAAGTACTTAATTTATTAAGCTACTGCTTTTCTTAATCTCAGTGGAGATATTTACTGATAAACAGCTACCTACGCAGCATGTTCATGTCGTTCCTAAATGAGCTTTTATCTCTCTCCCCTCACGACAAATCAGATTCTTCTGAGGAGTTCCCAGTATATTATCCTTTCCCCTGTGTAATTACCTTAACAAGCTCCAGCTGTTTTTATTCTCAGAAGGTTTACTCCCTGATATACAGCTGCCTACCCCCTTCGTAAGTGCAGGTCCTAAATGAGCTTTTTTCTCTGTTCCCTCACCACAATCCAGATTCTTTTGGGGAGTTACCAGTACAGTAACCATACCAGGAAGTACTTAATTTATTAAGCTACTGCTTTTCTTAATCTCAGTGGAGATATTTACTGATAAACAGCTACCTACGCAGCATGTTCATGTCGTTCCTAAATGAGCTTTTATCTGTCTCCCCTAACCACAAACCAGATTCTTCTGAGGAGTTCCCAGTACATTATCCTTTCCCCTGTGTAATTACCTTAACAAGCTCCAGCTGTTTTTATTCTCAGAAGGTTTACTCCCTGATATACAGCTGCCTACCCCCTTCGTAAGTGCAGGTTTTAAATGAGCTTTTTTCTCTGTTCCCTCACCACAATCCAGATTCTTTTGGGAGTTACCAGTAGAGTAACCATACCAGGAAGTACTTAATTTATTAAGCTACTGCTTTTCTTAATCTCAGTGGAGATATTTACTGATAAACAGCTACCTACGCAGCATGTTCATGTCGTTCCTAAATGAGCTTTTATCTCTCTCCCCTCACGACAAATCAGATTCTTCTGAGGAGTTCCCAGTATATTATCCTTTCCCCTGTGTAATTACCTTAACAAGCTCCAGCTGTTTTTATTCTCAGAAGGTTTACTCCCTGATATACAGCTGCCTACCCCCTTCGTAAGTGCAGGTCCTAAATGAGCTTTTTTCTCTGTTCCCTCACCACAATCCAGATTCTTTTGGGGAGTTACCAGTACAGTAACCATACCAGGAAGTACTTAATTTATTAAGCTACTGCTTTTCTTAATCTCAGTGGAGATATTTACTGATAAACAGCTACCTACGCAGCATGTTCATGTCGTTCCTAAATGAGCTTTTATCTGTCTCCCCTAACCACAAATCAGATTCTTCTGAGGAGTTCCCAGTACATTATCCTTTCCCCTGTGTAATTACCTTAACAAGCTCCAGCTGTTTTTATTCTCAGAAGGTTTACTCCGTGATATACAGCTGCCTACCCCCTTCGTAAGTGCAGGTTTTAAATGAGCTTTTTTCTCTGTTCCCTCACCACAATCCAGATTCTTTTGGGGAGTTACCAGTAGAGTAACCATACCAGGAAGTACTTAATTTATTAAGCTACTGCTTTTCTTAATCTCAGTGGAGATATTTACTGATAAACAGCTACCTACGCAGCATGTTCATGTCGTTCCTAAATGCGCTTTTATCTCTCTCCCCTCACGACAAATCAGATTCTTCTGAGGAGTTCCCAGTATATTATCCTTTCCCCTGTGTAATTACCTTAACAAGCTCCAGCTGTTTTTATTCTCAGAAGGTTTACTCCCTGATATACAGCTGCCTACCCCCTTCGTAAGTGCAGGTCCTAAATGAGCTTTTTTCTCTGTTCCCTCACCACAATCCAGATTCTTTTGGGAGTTACCAGTACAGTAACCATACCAGGAAGTACTTAATTTATTAAGCTACTGCTTTTCTTAATCTCAGTGGAGATATTTACTGATAAACAGCTACCTACGCAGCATGTTCATGTCGTTCCTAAATGAGCTTTTATCTGTCTCCCCTAACCACCAATCAGATTCTTCTGAGGAGTTCCCAGTACATTATCCTTTCCCCTGTGTAATTACCTTAACAAGCTCCAGCTGTTTTTATTCTCAGAAGGTTTACTCCCTGATATACAGCTGCCTACCCCCTTCGTAAGTGCAGGTTTTAAATGAGCTTTTTTCTCTGTTCCCTCACCACAATCCAGATTCTTTTGGGGAGTTACCAGTAGAGTAACCATACCAGGAAGTACTTAATTTATTAAGCTACTGCTTTTCTTAATCTCAGTGGAGATATTTACTGATAAACAGCTACCTACGCAGCATGTTCATGTCGTTCCTAAATGAGCTTTTATCTCTCTCCCCTCACCACAAATCAGATTCTTCTGAGGAGTTTCCAGTACATTATCCTTTTCCCTGTGTAATTACCTTAACAAGCTCCAGCTGTTTTTATTCTCAGAAGGTTTACTCCCTGATATACAGCTGCCTACCCCCATCGTAAGTGCAAATCCTAAATGAGCATTTTTCTCTGTTCCCTCACCACAATCCAGATTCTTTTGGGGAGTTACCAGTACAGTAACCATACCAGGAAGTACTTAATTTATTAAGCTACTGCTTTTCTTAATCTCAGTGGAGATATTTACTGATAAACAGCTAGCTACGCAGCATGTTCATGTCGTTCCTAAATGAGCTTTTATCTCTCTCCCCTCACGACAAATCAGATTCTTCTGAGGAGTTCCCAGTATATTATCCTTTCCCCTGTGTAATTACCTTAACAAGCTCCAGCTGTTTTTATTCTCAGAAGGTTTACTCCCTGATATACAGCTGCCTACCCCCTTCGTAAGTGCAGGTCCTAAATGAGCTTTTTTCTCTGTTCCCTCACCACAATCCAGATTCTTTTGGGGAGTTACCAGTACAGTAACCATACCAGGAAGTACTTAATTTATTAAGCTACTGCTTTTCTTAATCTCAGTGGAGATATTTACTGATAAACAGCTACCTACGCAGCATGTTCATGTCGTTCCTAAATGAGCTTTTATCTGTCTCCCCTAACCACAAATCAGATTCTTCTGAGGAGTTCCCAGTACATTATCCTTTCCCCTGTGTAATTACCTTAACAAGCTCCAGCTGTTTTTATTCTCAGAAGGTTTACTCCGTGATATACAGCTGCCTACCCCCTTCGTAAGTGCAGG
>NW_025957337.1:0-45897 GCF_023159225.1 Perognathus longimembris pacificus | reverse complement strand
ATGTTAAGCAGTAGCTTAATAAATAAGTACTTCTGGTATGGTTACTGTACTGGTAACTCCCCAAAAGAATCTGGATTGTGGTGAGGGAACAGAGAAATAAGCTCATTTAGGACCTGCACTTACGAAGGGGGTAGGCAGCTGTATATCAGGGAGTAAACCTTCTGAGAATAAAAACAGCTGGAGCTTGTTAAGGTAATTACACAGGGGAAAGGATAAAGTACTGGGAACTCCTCAGAAGAATCTGATTTGTGGTGAGGGGAGAGAGATAAAAGCTCATTTAGGAACGACATGAACATGCTGCGTAGGTAGCTGTTTATCAGTAAATATCTCCACTGAGACTAAGAAAAGCAGTAGCTTAATAAATTAAGTACTTCCTGGTATGGTTACTGTACTGGAAACTCCCCAAAAGAATCTGGATTGTGGTGAGGGAAAAGAGAAAAAAGCTCATTTGGGACCTGCACTTACGAAGGGGGTAGGCAGCTGTATATCAGGGAGTAAACCTTCTGAGAATAAAAGCAGCTGGAGCTTGTTAAGGTAATTACACAGGGGAAAGGATAAAGTACTGGGAACTCCTCAGAAGAATCTGATTTGTGGTGAGGGGAGAGAGATAAAAGCTCATTTAGGAACGACATGAACATGCTGCGTAGGTAGCTGTTTATCAGTAAATATCTCCACTGAGATTAAGAAAAGCAGTAGCTTCATAAATTAAGTACTTCCTGGTATGGTTACTGTACTGGTAACTCCCAAAAGAATCTGGATTGTGGTGAGGGAACAGAGAAAAAAGCTCATTTAGGACCTGCACTGACGAAGGGGGTAGGCAGCTGTATATCAGGGAGTAAACCTTCTGAGAATAAAAACAGCTGGAGCTTGTTAAGGTAATTACACAGGGGAAATTATAAAGTACTGGGAACCCCTCAGAAGAATCTGATTTATGGTCAGGGGAGAGAGATAAAAGCTCATTTAGGAACGACATGAACATGCTGCGTAGGTAGCTGTTTATCAGTAAATATCTCCACTGAGATTAAGAAAAGCAGTAGCTTAATAAATTAAGTACTTCCTGGTATGGTTACTGTACTGGTAACTCCCAAAAGAATCTGGATTGTGGTGAGGGAACAGAGAAAAAAGCTCATTTAGGACCTGCACTTACGAAAGGGGTAGGCAGCTGTATATCAGGGAGTAAACCTTCTAAGAATAAAAACATCTGGAGCTTGTTAAGGTAATTACACAGGGGAAAGGATAATGTACTGGGAACTCCTCAGAAGAATCTGATTTGTGGTGAGGGGAGAGAGATAAAAGCTCATTTAGGAACGACATGAACAAGCTGCGTAGGTAGCTCTTTATCCGTAAATATATCCACTGAGATTAAGAAAAGCAGTAGCTTAATAAATTAAGTACTTCCTGGTATGGTTACTGTACTGGTAACTCCCCAAAAGAATCTGGATGGTGGTGAGGGAACAGAAAAAAAAGCTCATTTAGGACCTTCACTTATGAAGGGGGTAGGCAGCAGTATATCAGGGAGTAAACCTTCTGAGAATAAAAACAGCTGGAGCTTGTTAAGGTAATTACACAGGGGAAAGGATAATGTACTGGGAACTCCTCAGAAGAATCTGATTTGTGGTGAGGGGAGAGAGATAAAAGCTCATTTAGGAACGACATGAACATGCTGCGTAGGTAGCTGTTTATCAGTAAATATCTCCACTGAGATTAAGAAAAGCAGTAGCTTAATAAATTAAGTACTTCCTGGTATGGTTACTCTACTGGTAACTCCCCAAAAGAATCTGGATTGTGGTGAGGGAACAGAGAAAAAAGCTCATTTAGGACCTGCACTTACGAATGGGGGTAGCAAGCTGTATATCAGGGAGTAAACCTTCTGAGAATAAAAACAGCTGGAGCTTGTTAAGGTAATTACACAGGGGAAAGGATAATGTACTGGGAACTCCTCAGAAGAATCTGATTTATGGTGAGGGAGAGAGATAAAAGCACATTTTGGAACGACATGAACGTACTGCGTAGGTAGCTGTTTATCAGTAAATATCTCCACTGAGATTAATAAAAGCAGTAGCTTAATAAATTAAGTACTTCATGGTATGGTTACTGTACTGGTAACTCCCCAAAAGAATCTGCATTGTGGTGAGGGAACAGAGATAAAAGCTCATTTAGGACCTGCACTTATGAAGGGGTTAGGCAGGTGTATATCAGGGAGTAAACCTTCTGAGAATAAAAACAGCTGGAGCTTGTTAAGGTAATTACACAGTGGGAAAGGATAATGTACTGGGAACTCCTCAGAAGAATCTGATTTGTGGTGAGGGGAGAGAGATAAAAGCTCATTTAGGAACGACATGAACGTGCTGCCTAGGTAGCTGTTTTTCAGTAAATATCTCCACTGAGATTAAGAAAAGCAGTACCTTAATAAAGTAAGTACTTCCTGGTATGGTTACTGTACTGGTAACTCCCCAAAAAAATCTGGATTGTGGTGAGGGAACAGAGAAAAAAGCTCATTTAGGACCTGCACTTACGAAGGGGGTAGGCAGCTGTATATCAGGGAGTAAACCTTCTGAGAATAAAAACAGCTGGAGCTTGTTAAGGTAATTACACAGGGGAAAGGATAATGTACTGGGAACTCCTTAGAAGAATCTGATTCATGGTGAGGGGAGAGAGATAAAAGCTCATTTAGGAACGACATGAACGTGCTGCGTAGGTAGCTGTTTATCAGTAAATTGCTCCACTGAGATTAAGAAAAGCAGTAGCTTAATAAATTAAGTACTTCCTGGTATGGTTACTGTACTGGTAACTCCACAAAAGAATCTGGATTGTGGTGAGGGAACAGAGAAAAAAGCTCATTTAGGACCTGCACTTACGAAGGGGGTAGGCAGCTGTATATCAGTGAGTAAACCTTCTGAGAATAAAAACAGCTGGAGCTTGTTAAGGTAATTACACAGGGGAAAGGATAATGTACTGGGAACTCCTCAGAAGAATCTGATTTGTGGTGACGGAAGAGAGATAAAAGCTCATTTAGGAACGACATGAACATGCTGCGTAGGTAGCTGTTTATCAGTAAATATCTCCACTGAGATTAAGAAAAGCAGTAGCTTAATAAATTAAGTACTTCCTGGTATAGTTACTATACTGGTAACTCCCCAAAAGAATCAGGGTTGTGGTGAGGGAACAGAGAAAAAAGCTCATTTAGGACCTGCACTTACGAAGGGGGTAGGCAGCTGTATATCAGGGAGTAAACCTTCTGAGAATAAAAACAGCTGGAGCTTGTTAAGGTAATTACACAGGGGAAATTATAAAGTACTGGGAACTCCTAAGAAGAATCTGATTTATGGTCAGGGGAGAGAGATAAAAGCTCATTTAGGAACGACATGAACATGCTGCGTAGGTAGCTGTTTATCAGTAAATATCTCCACTGCGATTAATAAAAGCAGTAGCTTAATAAATTAAGTACTTCCTGGTATGGTTACTGTACTGGTAACTCCCCAAAAGAATCTGCATTGTGGTGAGGGAACAGAGATAAAAGCTCATTTAGGACCTGCACTTATGAAGGGGTTAGGCAGGTGTATATCAGGGAGTAAACCTTCTGAGAATAAAAACAGCTGGAGCTTGTTAAGGTAATTACACAGTGGAAAGGATAATGTACTGGGAACTCCTCAGAAGAATCTGATTCGTGGTGAGGGAGAGAGATAAAAGCTCATTTAGAACGACATGAACGTGCTGCGTAGTAGCTGTTTATCAGTAAATATCTCCACTGAGATTAAGAAAAGCAGTAGCTTAATAAATTAAGTACTTCCTGGTATGGTTACTGTACTGGTAACTCCACAAAAGAATCTGGATTGTGGTGAGGGAACAGAGAAAAAAGCTCATTTAGGACCTGCACTTACGAAGGGGGTAGGCAGCTGTATATCAGGGAGTAAACCTTCTGAGAATAAAAACAGCTGGAGCTTGTTAAGGTAATTACACAGGGGAAAGGATAAAGTACTGGGAACTCCTCAGAAGAATCTGATTTGTGGTGAGGGGAGAGAGATAAAAGCTCATTTAGGAACGACATGAACATGCTGCGTAGGTAGCTGTTTATCAGTAAATATCTCCACTGAGATTAAGAAAAGCAGTAGCTTAATAAATTAAGTACTTCCTGGTATGGTTACTGTACTGGTAACTCCCCAAAAGAATCTGGATTGTGGTGAGGGAACAAGAGAAAAAAGCTCATTTAGGACCTGCACTTACGAAGGGGGTAGGCAGCAGTATATCAGGGAGTAAACCTTCTGAGAATAAAAACAGCTGGAGCTTGTTAAGGTAATTACACAGGGGAAAGGATAATGTACTGGGAACTCCTCAGAAGAATCTGATTTGTGGTGAGGGGAGAGAGATAAAAGCTCATTTAGGAACGACATGAACATGCTGCGTAGGTAGCTGTTTATCAGTAAATATCTCCACTGAGATTAAGAAAAGCAGTAGCTTAATAAATTAAGTACTTCCTGGTATGGTTACTGTACTGGTAACTCCCCAAAAGAATCTGGATTGTGGTGAGGGAACAGAGAAAAAAGCTCATTTGGACCTGCAATTACGAAGGGGGTAGGCAGCTGTATATCAGGGAGTAAACCTTCTGAGAATAAAAACAGCTGGAGCTTGTTAAGGTAATTACACAGGGGAAAGGATAATGTACTGGGAACTCCTCAGAAGAATCTGATTTGTGGTGAGGGGAGAGAGATAAAAGCTCATTTAGGAACGACATGAACATGCTGCGTAGGTAGCTGTTTATCAGTAAATATCTCCACTGAGATTAAGAAAAGCAGTAGCTTAATAAATTAAGTACTTCCTGGTATGGTTACTGTACTGGTAACTCCCCAAAAGAATCTGGATTGTTGGTGAGGGAACAGAGAAAAAAGCTCATTTAGGACCTGCACTTACGAAGGGGGTAGGCAGCTGTATATCAGGGAGTAAACCTTCTGAGAATAAAAACAGCTGGAGCTTGTTAAGGTAATTACACAGGGGAAAGGATAATGTACTGGGAACTCCTCAGAAGAATCTGATTTGTGGTGAGGGGAGAGAGATAAAAGCTCATTTAGGAACGACATGAACATGCTGCGTAGGTAGCTGTTTATCAGTAAATATCTCCACTGAGGTTAAGAAAAGCAGTAGCTTAATAAATTAAGTACTTCCTGGTATGGTTACTGTACTGGTAACTCCCCAAAAGAATCTGGATTGTGGTGAGGGAACAGAGAAAAAAGCTCATTTAGGACCTGCACTTACGAAGGGGGTAGGCAGCTGTATATCAGGGAGTAAACCTTCTGAGAATAAAACAGCTGGAGCTTGTTAAGGTAATTACACAGGGGAAAGGATAATGTACTGGGAACTCCTCAGAAGAATCTGATTTGTGGTGAGGGGAGAGAGATAAAAGCTCATTTAGGAACGACATGAACATGCTGCGTAGGTAGCTGTTTATCAGTAAATATCTCCACTGAGATTAAGAAAAGAAGTAGCTTAATAAATTAAGTACTTCCTGGTATGGTTACTGTACTGGTAACTCCCCAAAAGAATCTGGATGTGGTGAGGGAACAGAGAAAAAAGCTCATTTAGGACCTGCACTTACGAAGGGGGTAGGCAGCTGTATATCAGGGAGTAAACCTTCTGAGAATAAAAACAGCTGGAGCTTGTTAAGGTAATTACACAGGGGAAAGGATAATGTACTGGGAACTCCTCAGAAGAATCTGATTTGTGGTGAGGTGAGAGAGATATAAGCTCATTTAGGAACGACATGAACATGCTGCGTAGGTAGCTGTTTATTAGTAAATATCTCCACTGAGATTAAGAAAAGCAGTAGCTTAATAAATTAAGTACTTCCTGGTATGGTTACTGTACTGGTACTCCCCAAAAGAATCTGGATTGTGGTGAGGGAACAGAGAAAAAAGCTCATTTAGGACCTGCACTTACGAAGGGGGTAGGCAGCTCTATATCAGGGAGTAAACCTTCTGAGAATAAAAACAGCTGGTTGTTAAGGTAATTACACAGGGGAAAGGATAATGTACTGGGAACTCCTCAGAAGAATCTGATTTGTGGTGAGGGGAGAGAGATAAAAGCTCATTTAGGAACGACATGAACATGCTGCGTAGGTAGCTGTTTATCAGTAAATATCTCCACTGAGATTAAGAAAAGCAGTAGCTTAATAAATTAAGTACTTCCTGGTATGGTTACTGTACTGGTAACTCCCCAAAAGAATCTGGATTGTGGTGAGGGAACAGAGAAAAAAGCTCATTTAGGACCTGCACTTACGAAGGGGGTAGGCAGCAGTATATCAGGGAGTAAACCTTCTGAGAATAAAAACAGCTGGAGCTTGTTAAGGTAATTACACAAGGGGAAAGGATAATGTACTGGGACTCCTCAGAAGAATCTGATTTGTGGTGAGGGGAGAGAGATAAAAGCTCATTTAGGAACGACATGAACATGCTGCGTAGGTAGCTGTTTATCAGTAAATATCTCCACTGAGATTAAGAAAAGCAGTAGCTTAATAAATTAAGTACTTCCTGGTATGGTTACTGTACTGGTAACTCCCCAAAAGAATCTGGATTGTGGTGAGGGAGCAGAGAAAAAAGCTCATTTAGGACCTGCACTTACGAAGGGGGTAGGCAGCTGTATATCAGGGAGTAAACCTTCTGAGAATAAAAACAGCTGGAGCTTGTTAAGGTAATTACACAGGGGAAAGGATAATGTACTGGGAACTCCTCAGAAGAATCTGATTTGTGGTGAGGGGAGAGAGATAAAAGCTCATTTAGGAACGACATGAACATGCTGCGTAGGTAGCTGTTTATCAGTAAATATCTCCACTGAGATTAAGAAAAGCAGTAGCTTAATAAATTAAGTACTTCCTGGTATGGTTACTGTACTGGTAACTCCCCAAAAGAATCAGGGTTGTGGTGAGGGAACAGAGAATAAAAGCTCATTTAGTACCTGCACTTACGAAGGGGGTAGGCAGCTGTATATCAGGGAGTAAACCTTCTGAGAATAAAAACAGCTGGAGCTTGTTAAGGTAATTACACAGGGAAAGGATAATGTACTGGGAACTCCTCAGAAGAATCTGATTTGTGGTGAGGGGAGAGAGATAAAAGCTCATTTAGGAACGACATGAAACGTGCTGCGTAGGTAGCTGTTTATCAGTAAATATCTCCAGTGAGATTAAGAAAAGCAGTAGCTTAATAAATTAAGTACTTCCTGGTATGGTTACTGTACTGGTAACTCCCCAAAAGAATCTGGATTGTGGTGAGGGAACAGAGAAAAAAGCTCATTTAGGACCTGCACTTACGAAGGGGGTAGGCAGCTGTATATCAGGGAGTAAACCTTCTGAGAATAAAAACAGCTGGAGCTTGTAAAGGTAATTACACAGGGAAAGGATAATGTACTGGGAACTCCTCAGAAGAATCTGATTTGTGGTGAGGGAGAGAGATAAAAGCTCATTTAGAACGACATGAACATGCTGCGTAGGTAGCTGTTTATCAGTAAATATCTCCACTGAGATTAAGAAAAGCAGTAGCTTAATAAATTAAGTACTTCCTGGTATGGTTACTGTACTGGTAACTCCACAAAAGAATCTGGATTGTGGTGAGGGAACAGAGAAAAAAGCTCATTTAGGACCTGCACTTACGAAGGGGGTAGGCAGCTGTATATCAGGGAGTAAACCTTCTGAGAATAAAAACAGCTGAGCTTGTTAAGGTAATTACACAGGGGAAAGGATAATGTACTGGGAATTCCTCAGAAGAATCTGATTTGTGGTGAGGGGAGAGAGATAAAAGCTCATTTAGGAACGACATGAACATGCTGCGTAGGTAGCTGTTTATCAGTAAATATCTCCACTGAGATTAAGAAAAGCAGTAGCTTAATAAATTAAGTACTTCCTGGTATGGTTACTGTACTGGTAACTCCCCAAAAGAATCTGGATTGTGGTGAGGGAAAAGAGAAAAAAGCTCATTTAGGACCTGCACTTACGAAGGGGGTAGGCAGCTGTATATCAGGGAGTAAACCTTCTGAGAATAAAAACAGCTGGAACTTGTTAAGGTAATTACACAGGGGAAAGGATAATGTACTGGGAACTCCTCAGAAGAATCTGATTTGTGGTGAGGGGAGAGAGATAAAAGCTCATTTAGGAACGACATGAACATGCTGCGTAGGTAGCTGTTTATCAGTAAATATCTCCACTGAGATTAAGAAAAGCAGTAGCTTAATAAATTAAGTACTTCCTGGTATGGTTACTGTACTGGTAACTCCCCAAAAGAATCTGGATTGTGGTGAGGGAACAGAGAAAAAAGCTCATTTAGGACCTGCACTTACGAAGGGGGTAGGCAGCTGTATATCAGGGAGTAAACCTTCTGAGAATAAAAACAGCTGGAGCTTGTTAAGGTAATTACACAGGGGAAAGGATAATGTACTGGGAACTCCTCAGAAGAATCTGATTTGTGGTGAGGGGAGAGAGATAAAAGCTCATTTAGGAACGACATGAACATGCTGCGTAGGTAGCTGTTTATCAGTAAATATCTCCACTGAGATTAAGAAAAGCAGTAGCTTAATAAATTAAGTACTTCCTGGTATGGTTACTGTACTGGTAACTCCCCAAAAGAATCTGGATTGTGGTTAGGGAACAGAGAAAAATGCTCATTTAGGACCTGCACTTACGAAGGGGGTAGGCAGCTGTATATCAGGGAGTAAACCTTCTGAGAATAAAAAAGCTGGAGCTTGTTAAGGTAATTACACAGGGAAAGGATAATGTACTGGGAACTCCTCAGAAGAATCTGATTTGTGGTGAGGGGAGAGAGATAAAAGCTCATTTAGGAACGACATGAACATGCTGCGTAGGTAGCTGTTTATCAGTAAATATCTCCACTGAGATTAAGAAAAGCAGTAGCTTAATAAATTAAGTACTTCCTGGTATGGTTACTGTACTGGTAACTCCCCAAAAGAATCTGGATTGTGGTGAGGGAACAGAGAAAAAAGCTCATTTAGGACCTGCACTTACGAAGGGGGTAGGCAGCTGTATATCAGGGAGTAAACCTTCTGAGAATAAAAACAGCTGGAGCTTGTTAAGGTAATTACACAGGGGAAAGGATAAATGTACTGGGAACTCCTCAGAAGAATCTGATTTGTGGTGAGGGGAGAGAGATAAAAGCTCATTTAGGAACGACATGAACATGCTGCGTAGGTAGCTGTTTATCAGTAAATATCTCCACTGAGATTAAGAAAAGCAGTAGCTTAATAAATTAAGTACTTCCTGGTATGGTTACTGTACTGGTAACTCCCCAAAAAGAATCTGGATTGTGGTGAGGGAACAGAGAAAAAATCTCATTTAGGACCTGCACTTACGAAGGGGGTAGGCAGCTGTATATCAGGGAGTAAACCTTCTGAGAATAAAAACAGCTGGAGCTTGTTAAGGTAATTACACAGGGGAAATTATAAAGTACTGGGAACTCCTCAGAAGAATCTGATTTGTGGTGAGGGGACAGAGATAAAAGCTCATTTAGGAACGACATGAACATGCTGCGTAGGTAGCTGTTTATCAGTAAATATCTCCACTGAGATTAAGAAAAGCAGTAGCTTAATAAATTAAGTACTTCCTGGTATGGTTACTGTACTGGTAACTCCCCAAAAGAATCTGGATGTGGTGAGGGAACAGAGAAAAAAGCTCATTTAGGACCTGCACTTACAAGGGGGTAGGCAGCTGTATATCAGGGAGTAAACCTTCTGAGAATAAAAACAGCTGGAGCTTGTTAAGGTAATTACACAGGGGAAAGGATAATGTACTGGGAACTCCTCAGAAGAATCTGATTTGTGGTGAGGGGAGAGAGATAAAAGTTCATTTAGGAACGACATGAAACGTGCTGCGTAGGTAGCTGTTTATCAGTAAATATCTCCACTGAGATTAAGAAAAGCAGTAGCTTAATAAATTAAGTACTTCCTGGTATGGTTACTGTGCTGGTAACTCCCCAAAAGAATCTGGATTGTGGTGAGGGAACAGAGAAAAAAGCTCATTTAGGACCTGCACTTACGAAGGGGGTAGGCAGCTGTATATCAGGGAGTAAACCTTCTGAGAATAAAAACAGCTGGAGCTTGTTAAGGTAATTACACAAGGGAAAGGATAATGTACTGGGAACTCCTCAGAAGAATCTGATTTGTGGTGAGGGAGAGAGATAAAAGCTCATTTAGGAAACGACATGAACATGCTGCATAGGTAGCTGTTTATCAGTAAATATCTCCACTGAGATTAAGAAAGCAGTAGCTTAATAAATTAAGTACTTCCTGGTATGGTTACTGTACTGGTAACTCCCAAAAGAATCTGGATTGTGGTGAGGGAACAGAGAAAAAAGCTCATTTAGGACCTGCACTTACGAAGGGGGTAGGCAGCTGTATATCAGGGAGTAAACCTTCTGAGAATAAAAACAGCTGGAGCTTGTTAAGGTAATTACACAGGGAAAGGATAAAGTACTGGGAACTCCTCAGAAGAATCTGATTTGTGGTGAGGGGAGAGAGATAAAAGCTCATTTAGGAACGACATGAACATGCTGCGTACGTAGCTGTTTTTCAGTAAATATCTCCACTGAGATTAAGAAAAGCAGTAGCTTAATAAATTAAGTACTTCCTGGTATGGTTTCTGTACTGGTAACTCCCCAAAAGAATCTGGATTGTGGTGAGGGAACAGAGAAAAAGCTCATTTAGGACCTGCACTTACGAAGGGGGTAGGCAGCTGTATATCAGGGAGTAAACCTTCTGAGAATAAAAACGCTGGAGCTTGTTAAGGTAATTACACAGGGGAAAGGATAATGTACTGGGAACTCCTCAGAAGAATCTGATTTGTGGTGAGGGGAGAGAGATAAAAGCTCATTTAGGAACGACATGAACATGCTGCGTAGGTAGCTGTTTATCAGTAAATATCTCCACTGAGATTAAGAAAAGCAGTAGCTTAATAAATTAAGTACTTCCTGGTATGGTTACTGTACTGGTAACTCCCCAAAAGAATCTGGATTGTGGTGAGGGAACAGAGAAAAACGCTCATTTAGGACCTGCATTTACGAAGGGGGTAGGCAGCTGTATATCAGGGAGTAAACCTTCTGAGAATAAAAACAGCTGGAGCTTGTTAAGGTAATTACACAGGGGAAAGGATAATGTACTGGGAACTCCTCAGAAGAATCTGATTTGTGGTGAGGGGAGAGAGATAAAAGCTCATTTAGGAACGACATGAACATGCTGCGTAGGTAGCTGTTTATCAGTAAATATCTCCACTGAGATTAAGAAAAGCAGTAGCTTAATAAATTAAGTACTTCCTGGTATGGATACTGTACTGGCAACTCCCCAAAAGAATCTGGATTGTGGTTAGGGAACAGAGAAAAAAGCTCATTTAGGACCTGCACTTACGAAGGGGGTAGGCAGCTGCATATCAGGGAGTAAACCTTCTGAGATAAAAAAGCTGGAGCTTGTTAAGGTAATTACACAGGGAAAGGATAATGTACTGGGAACTCCTCAGAAGAATCTGATTTGTGGTGAGGGGAGAGAGATAAAAGCTCATTTAGGAACGACATGAACATGCTGCGTAGGTAGCTGTTTATCAGTAAATATCTCCACTGAGATTAAGAAAAGCAGTAGCTTAATAAATTAAGTACTTCCTGGTATGGTTACTGTACTGGTAACTCCCCAAAAGAATCTGGATTGTGGTGAGGGAACAGAGAAAAAAGCTCATTTAGGACCTGCACTTACGAAGGGGGTAGGCAGCTGTATATCAGGGAGTAAACATTCTGAGAATAAAAACAGCTGGAGCTTGTTAAGGTAATTACACAGGGGAAAGGAAAATGTACTGGGAACTCCTCAGAAGAATCTGATTTGTGGTGAGGGGAGAGAGATAAAAGCTCATTTAGGAACGACATGAACATGCTGCGTAGGTAGCTGTTTATCAGTAAATATCTCCACTGAGATTAAGAAAAGCAGTAGCTTAATAAATTAAGTACTTCCTGGTATGGTTACTGTACTGGTAACTCCCCAAAAGAATCTGGATTGTGGTGAGGGAACAGAGAAAAAAGCTCATTTAGGACCTGCACTTACGAAGGGGGTAGGCAGCTGTATATCAGGGAGTAAACCTTCTGAGAATAAAAACAGCTGGAGCTTGTTAAGGTTAATTACACAGGGGAAAGGATAATGTACTGGGAACTCCTCAGAAGAATCTGATTTGTGGTGAGGGGACAGAGATAAAAGCTCATTTAGGAACGACATGAACATGCTGCGTAGGTAGCTGTTTATCAGTAAATATCTCCACTGAGATTAAGAAAAGCAGTAGCTTAATAAATTAAGTACTTCCTGGTATGGTTACTGTACTGGTAACTCCCCAAAAGAATCTGGATTGTGGTGAGGGAACAGAGAAAAAAGCTCATTTAGGACCTGCACTTACGAAGGGGGTAGGCAGCTGTATATCAGGGAGTAAACCTTCTGAGAATAAAAACAGCTGGAGCTTGTTAAGGTAATTACACAGGGAAAGGATAAAGTACTGGGAACTCCTCAGAAGAATCTGATTTGTGGTGAGGGGAGAGAGATAAAAGCTCATTTAGGAACGACATGAACATGCTGCGTAGGTAGCTGTTTATCAGTAAATATCTCCACTGAGATTAAGAAAAGCAGTAGCTTAATAAATTAAGTACTTCCTGGTATGGTTACTGTACTGGTAACTCCCCAAAAGAATCTGGATTGTGGTGAGGGAACAGAGAAAAAAGCTCATTTAGGACCTGCACTTACGAAGGGGGTAGGCAGCTGTATATCAGGGAGTAAACCTTCTGAGAATAAAAACAGCTGGAGCTTGTTAAGGTAATTACACAGGGGAAAGGATAATGTACTGGGAACTCCTCAGAAGAATCTGATTTGTGGTGAGGGGAGAGAGATAAAAGCTCATTTAGGAACGACATGAACATGCTGCGTAGGTAGCTGTTTATCAGTAAATATCTCCACTGAGATTAAGAAAAACAGTAGCTTAATAAATTAAGTACTTCCTGGTATGGTTACTGTACTGGTTAACTCCCCAAAAGAATCTTGATTGTGGTGAGGGAACAGAGAAAAAAGCTCATTTAGGACCTGCACTTACGAAGGGGCTAGGCAGCTGTATATCAGGGAGTAAACCTTCTGAGAATAAAAACAGCTGGAGCTTGTTAAGGTAATTACACAGGGGAAATGATAATGTACTGGGAACTCCTCAGAAGAACTGATTTGTGGTGAGGGGAGAGATAAAAGCTCATTTAGGAACGACATGAACATGCTGCGTAGGTAGCTGTTTATCAGTAAATATCTCCACTGAGATTAAGAAAAGCAGTAGCTTAATAAATTAAGTACTTCCTGGTATGGTTACTGTACTGGTAACTCCCCAAAAGAATCTGGATAATGTGGTGAGGGAACAGAGAAAAAATCTCATTTAGGACCTGCACTTTCGAAGGGGGTAGGCAGCTGTATATCAGGGAGTAAACATTCTGAGAATAAAAACAGCTGGAGCTTGTTAAGGTAATTACACAGGGGAAAGGATAATGTACTGGGAACTCCTCAGAAGAATCTGATTTGTGGTGAGGGGAGAGAGATAAAAGCTCATTTAGGAACGACATGAACATGCTGCGTAGGTAGCTGTTTATCAGTAAATATCTCCACTGAGATTAAGAAAAGCAGTAGCTTAATAAATTAAGTACTTCCTGGTATGGTTACTGTACTGGTAACTCCCCAAAAGAATCTGGATTGTGGTGAGGGAACAGAGAAAAAAGCTCATTTAGGACCTGCACTTACGAAGGGGGTAGGCAGCTGTATATCAGGGAGTAAACCTTCTGAGAATAAAAACAGCTGGAGCTTGTTAAGGTAATTACACAGGGGAAAGGATAATGTACTGGGAACTCCTCAGAAGAATCTGATTTGTGGTGAGGGGAGAGAGATAAAAGCTCATTTAGGAACGACATGAACATGCTGCGTAGGTAGCTGTTTATCAGTAAATATCACCACTGAGATTAAGAAAAGCAGTAGCTTAATAAATTAAGTACTTCCTGCTATGGTTACTGTACTGGTAACTCCCCAAAAGAATCTGGATTGTGGTGAGGGAACAGAGAAAAGCTCATTTAGGACCTGCACTTACGAAGGGGGTAGGCAGCTGTATATCAGGGAGTAAACCTTCTGAGAATAAAAACAGCTGGAGCTTGTTAAGGTAATTACACAGGGGAAAGGATAATGTACTGGGAACTCCTCAGAAGAATCTGATTTGTGGTGAGGGGAGAGAGATAAAAGCTCATTTAGGAACGACATGAACATGCTGCGTAGGTAGCTGTTTATCAGTAAATATCTCCACTGAGATTAAGAAAAGCAGTAGCTTAATAAATTAAGTACTTCCTGGTATGGTTACTGTACTGGTAACTCCCCAAAAGAATCTGGATTGTGGTGAGGGAACAGAGAAAAAAGCTCATTTAGGACCTGCACTTACGAAGGGGGTAGGCAGCTGTATATCAGGGAGTAAACCTTCTGAGAATAAAAACAGCTGGAGCTTGTTAAGGTAATTACACAGGGAAAGGATAATGTACTGGGAACTCCTCAGAAGAATCTGATTTGTGGTGAGGGGAGAGAGATAAAAGATCATTTAGGAACGACATGATCATGCTGCGTAGGTAGCTGTTTATCAGTAAATATCTCCACTGAGATTAAGAAAAGAAGTAGCTTAATAAATTAAGTACTACCGGTATGGTTACAGTACTGGTAACTCCCCAAAAGAATCTGGATTGTGGTGAGGGAACAGAGAAAAAAGCTCATTAAGACCTGCACTTACGAAGGGGGTAGGCAGCTGTATATCAGGGAGTAAACCATCTGAGAATAAAAACAGCTGGAGCTTGTTAAGGTAATTACACAGGGGAAAGGATAATGTACTGGGAACTCCTCAGAAGAATCTGATTGGTGAGCGGAGAGAGATAAAAGCTCCTTTAGAAACGACATGAACATGCTGCGTAGGAAGCTGTTTATCAGTAAATATCTCCACAGAGATTAAGAAAAGCAGTAGCTTAATAAATTAAGTACTTCCTGGTATGGTTACTCTACTGGTAACTCCCCAAAAGAATCTGGATTGTGGTGAGGGAACAGAGAAAAAAGCTCATTTAGGACCTGCACTTACGAATGGGGGTAGGCAGCTGTATATCAGGGATTAAACCTTCTGAGAATAAAAACAGCTGGAGCTTGTTAAGGTAATTACACAGGGGAAAGGATAATGTACTGGGAACTCCCCAGAAGAATCTGATTTTTGGTGAGGGGAGAGAGATAAAAGCTCATTTAGGAACGACATGAACATACTGCGTAGGTAGCTGTTTATCAGTAAATAACTCCAGTGAGATTAAGAAAAGCAGTAGCTTCATAAATTAAGTACTTCCTGGTATGGTTACTGTACTGGTAACTCCCCAAAAGAATCTGGATTGTGGTGAGGTAACAGAGAAATAAGCTCATTTAGGACCTGCACTTACGAAGGGGGTAGGCAGCAGTATATCAGGGAGTAAACTTCTGAGAATAAAAACAGCTGGAGCTTGTTAAGGTAATTACACAGGGGAAAGGATAATGTACTGGGAACTCCTCAGAAGAATCTGATTTGTGGTGAGGGGAGAGAGATAAAAGCTCATTTAGGAAAGACATGAACATGCTGCGTAGGTAGCTGTTTATCAGTAAATATCTCCACTGAGATTAAGAAAAGCAGTAGCTTAATAAATTAAGTACTTCCTGGTATTGTTACTGTACTGGTAACTCCCCAAAAGAATCTGGATTGTGGTGAGGGAACAGAGAAAAAAGCTCATTTAGGACCGCACTTACGAAGGGGGTAGGCAGCTGTATATCAGGGAGTAAACCTTCTGAGAATAAAAACAGCTGGAGCTTGTTAAGGTAATTACACAGGGGAAAGGATAATGTACTGGGAACTCCTCAGAAGAATCTGATTTGTGGTGAGGGGAGAGAGATAAAAGCTCATTTAGGAACGACATTAACATGCTGCGTACGTAGCTGTTTATCAGTAAATATCTCCACTGAGATTAAGAAAAGCAGTAGCTTAATAAATTAAGTACTTCCTGGTATGGTTACTGTACTGGTAACTCCCCAAAAGAATCTGGATTGTGGTGAGGGAACAGAGAAAAAAGCTCATTTAGGACCTGCACTTACGAAGGGGGTAGGCAGCTGTATATCAGGGAGTAAACCTTCTGAGAATAAAAACAGCTGGAGCTTGTTAAGATAATTACACAGGGGAAAGGATAATGTACTGGGAACTCCTCAGAAGAATCTGATTTGTGGTGAGGGGAGAGAGATAAAAGCTCATTTAGGAACGACATGAACATGCTGCGTAGGTAGCTGTTTATCAGTAAATATCTCCACTGAGATTAAGAAAAGCAGTAGCTTAATAAATTAAGTACTTCCTGGTATGGTTACTGTACTGGTAACTCCCCAAAAGAATCTGGATTGTGGTGAGGGAACAGAGAAAAAAGCTCATTTAGGACCTGCACTTACGAAGAGGGGTAGGCAGCTGTATATCAGGGAGTAAACCTTCTGAGAATAAAAACAGCTGGAGCTTGTTAAGGTAATTACACAGTGGAAAGGATAATGTACTGGGAACTCCTCAGAAGAATCTGATTTGTGGTGAGGGGAGAGAGATAAAAGCTCATTTAGAACGACATGAACATGCTGCATAAGTAGCTGTTTATCAGTAAATATCTCCACTGAGATTAAAAAAAGCAGTAGCTTAATAAATTAAGTACTTCCTGGTATGGTTACTGTACTGGTAACTCCCAAAAGAATCTGGATTGTGGTGAGGGAACAGAGAAAAAAGCTCATTTAGGACCTGCACTTACGAAGGGGGTAGGCAGCTGTATATCAGGGAGTAAACCTTCTGAGAATAAAAACAGCTGGAGCTTGTTAAGGTAATTACACAGGGGAAAGGATAATGTACTGGGAACTCCTCAGAAGAATCTGATTTGTGGTGAGGGAGAGAGATAAAAGCTCATTTAGGAACGACATGAACATGCTGCGTAGGTAGCTGTTTATCAGTAAATATCTCCACTGAGATTAAGAAAAGCAGTAGCTTAATAAATTAAGTACTTCCTGGTATGGTTACTGTACTGGTAACTCCCCAAAAGAATCTGGATTGTGGTGAGGGAACAGAGAAAAAAGCTCATTTAGGACCTGCACTGACGAAGGGGGTAGGCAGCTGTATATCAGGGAGTAAACCTTCTGAGAATAAAAACAGCTGGAGCTTGTTAAGGTAATTACACAGGGGAAATTAAAAAGTACTGGGAACTCCTCAGAAGAATCTGATTTGTGGTGAGGGGAGAGAGATAAAAGCTCATTTAGGAACGACATGAACATGCTGCGTAGGTAGCTGTTTATCAGTAAATATCTCCACTGAGATTAAGAAAAGCAGTAGCTTAATAAATTAAGTACTTCCTGGTATGGTTACTGTACTGGTAACTCCCCAAAAGAATCTGGATTGTGGTGAGGGAACAGAGAAAAAAGCTCATTTAGGACCTGCACTTACGAAGGGGGTAGGCAGCTGTATATCAGGGAGTAAACCTTCTGAGAATAAAAACAGCTGGAGCTTGTTAAGGTAATTACACAGGGGAAAGGATAATGTACTGGGAACTCCTCAGAAGAATCTGATTTGTGGTGAGGGGAGAGAGATAAAAGCTCATTTAGGAACGACATGAACATGCTGCGTAGGTAGCTGTTTATCAGTAAATATCTCCACTGAGATTAAGAAAAGCAGTAGCTTAATAAATTAAGTCCTTCCTGGTATGGTTACTGTACTGGTAACTCCCCAAAAGAATCTGGATTGTGGTGAGGGAACAGAGAAAAAAGCTCATTTAGGACCTGCACTTACGAAGGGGGTAGGCAGCTGTATATCAGGGAGTAAACCTTCTGAGAATAAAAACAGCTGGAGCTTGTTAAGGTAATTACACAGGGGAAAGGATAATGTACTGGGAACTCCTCAGAAGAATCTGATTTGTGGTGAGGGGAGAGAGATAAAAGCTCATTTAGGAACGACATGAACATGCTGCGTAGGTAGCTGTTTATCAGTAAATATCTCCACTGAGATTAAGAAAAGCAGTAGCTTAATAAATTAAGTACTTCCTGGTATGGTTACTGTACTGGTAACTCCCCAAAAGAATCTGGATTGTGGTGAGGGAACAGAGAAAAAATCTCATTTAGGACCTGCACTTTCGAAGGGGGTAGGCAGCTGTATATCAGGGAGTAAACCTTCTGAGAATAAAAACAGCTGGAGCTTGTTAAGGTAATTACACAGGGGAAAGGATAATGTACTGGGAACTCCTCAGAAGAATCTGATTTTGGTGAGGGGAGAGAGATAAAAGCTCATTTAGGAACGACATGAACATGCTGCGTAGGTAGCTGTTTATCAGTAAATATCTCCACTGAGATTAAGAAAAGCAGTAGCTTAATAAATTAAGTACTTCCTGGTATGGTTACTGTACTGGTAACTCCCCAAAAGAATCTGGAATGTGGTGAGGGAACAGAGAAAAAAGCTCATTTAGGACCTGCACTTACGAAGGGGGTAGGCAGCTGTATATCAGGGAGTAAACCTTCTGAGAATAAAAACAGCTGGAGCTTGTTAAGGTAATTACACAGGGGAAAGGATAATGTACTGGGAACTCCTCAGAAGAATCTGATTTGTGGTGAGGGGAGAGAGATAAAAGCTCATTTAGGAACGACATGAACATGCTGCGTAGGTAGCTGTTTATCAGTAAATATCTCCACTGAGATTAAGAAAAGCAGTAGCTTAATAAATTAAGTACTTCCTGGTATGGTTACTGTACTGTTAACTCCCCAAAAGAATCTGGATTGTGGTGAGGGAACAGAGAAAAAAGCTCATTTAGGACCTGCACTTACGAAGGGGCTAGGCAGCTGTATATCAGGGAGTAAACCTTCTGAGAATAAAAACAGCTGGAGCTTGTTAAGGTAATTACACAGGGGAAATGATAAAGTACTGGGAACTCCTCAGAAGAATCTGATTTGTGGTGAGGGGAGAGATAAAAGCTCATTTAGGAACGACATGAACATGCTGCGTAGGTAGCTGTTTATCAGTAAATATCTCCACTGAGATTAAGAAAAGCAGTAGCTTAATAAATTAAGTACTTCCTGGTATGGTTACTGTACTGGTAACTCCCCAAAAGAATCTGGATTGTGGTGAGGGAACAGAGAAAAAAGCTCATTTAGGACCTGCACTTACGAAGGGGGTAGGCAGCTGTATATCAGGGAGTAAACCTTCTGAGAATAAAAACAGCTGGAGCTTGTTAAGGTAATTACACAGGGGAAAGGATAATGTACTGGGAACTCCTCAGAAGAATCTGATTTGTGGTGAGGGGAGAGAGATAAAAGCTCATTTAGGAACGACATGAACATGCTGCGTAGGTAGCTGTTTATCAGTAAATATCTCCACTGAGATTAAGAAAAGCAGTAGCTTAATAAATTAAGTACTTCCTGGTATGGTTACTGTACTGGTAACTCCCCAAAAGAATCTGGATTGTGGTGAGGGAACAGAGAAAAAAGCTCATTTAGGACCTGCACTTAAGGGGGTAGGCAGCTGTATATCAGGGAGTAAACCTTCTGAGAATAAAAACAGCTGGAGCTTGTTAAGGTAATTACACAGGGGAAAGGATAATGTACTGGGAACTCCTCAGAAGAATCTGATTTGTGGTGAGGGGAGAGAGATAAAAGCTCATTTAGGAACGACATGAACATGCTGCGTAGGTAGCTGTTTATCAGTAAATATCTCCACTGAGATTAAGAAAAGCAGTAGCTTAATAAATTAAGTACTTCCTGGTAACTGTACCCCCCAAAAGAATCTGGAATGTGGTGAGGGAACAGAGAAAAGCTCATTTAGGACCTGCACTTACGAAGGGGGTATGGCAGCTGTATATCAGGGAGTAAACCTTCTGAGAATAAAAACAGCTGGAGCTTGTTAAGGTAATTACACAGGGGAAAGGATAATGTACTGGGAACTCCTCAGAAGAATCTGATTTGTGGTGAGGGGAGAGAGATAAAAGCTCATTTAGGAACGACATGAACATGCTGCGTAGGTAGCTGTTTATCAGTAAATATCTCCACTGAGATTAAGAAAAGCAGTAGCTTAATAAATTAAGTACTTCCTGGTATGGTTACTGTACTGGTAACTCCCCAAAAGAATCTGGATTGTGGTGAGGGAACAGAGAAAAAAGCTCATTTAGGACCTGCACTTACGAAGGGGGTAGGCAGCTGTATATCAGGGAGTAAACCTTCTGATAATAAAAACAGCTGGAGCTTGTTAAGGTAATTACACAGGGGAAAGGATAATGTACTGGGAACTCCTCAGAAGAATCTGATTTGTGGTGAGGGAGAGAGATAAAAGATCATTTAGGAACGACATGATCATGCTGCGTAGGTAGCTGTTTATCAGTAAATATCTCCACTGAGATTAAGAAAAGAAGTAGCTTAATAAATTAAGTACTACCGGGTATGGTTACAGTACTGGTAACTCCCCAAAAGAATCTGGATTGTGGTGAGGGAACAGAGAAAAAAGCTCATTAAGACCTGCACTTACGAAGGGGGTAGGCAGCTGTATATCAGGGAGTAAACCATCTGAGAATAAAAACAGCTGGAGCTTGTTAAGGTAATTACACAGGGGAAAGGATAATGTACTGGGAACTCCTCAGAAGAATCTGATTGGTGAGCGGAGAGAGATAAAAGCTCCTTTAGAAACGACATGAACATGCTGCGTAGGAAGCTGTTTATCAGTAAATATCTCCACAGAGATTAAGAAAAGCAGTAGCTTAATAAATTAAGTACTTCCTGGTATGGTTACTCTACTGGTAACTCCCCAAAAGAATCTGGATTGTGGTGAGGGAACAGAGAAAAAAGCTCATTTAGGACCTGCACTTACGAATGGGGTAGGCAGCTGTATATCAGGGATTAAACCTTCTGAGAATAAAAACAGCTGGAGCTTGTTAAGGTAATTACACAGGGGAAAGGATAATGTACTGGGAACTCCCCAGAAGAATCTGATTTTTGGTGAGGGGAGAGAGATAAAAGCTCATTTAGGAACGACATGAACATGCTGCGTAGGTAGCTGTTTATCAGTAAATATCTCCAGTGAGATTAAGAAAAGCAGTAGCTTCATAAATTAAGTACTTCCTGGTATGGTTACTGTACTGGTAACTCCCCAAAAGAATCTGGATTGTGGTGAGGTAACAGAGAAATAAGCTCATTTAGGACCTGCACTTACGAAGGGGGTAGGCAGCAGTATATCAGGGAGTAAACTTTCTGAGAATAAAAACAGCTGGAGCTTGTTAAGGTAATTACACAGGGGAAAGGATAATATACTGGGAACTCCTCAGAAGAATCTGATTTGTGGTGAGGGGAGAGAGATAAAAGCTCATTTAGGAAAGACATGAACATGCTGCGTAGGTAGCTGTTTATCAGTAAATATCTCCACTGAGATTAAGAAAAGCAGTAGCTTAATAAATTAAGTACTTCCTGGTATTGTTACTGTACTGGTAACTCCCCAAAAGAATCTGGATTGTGGTGAGGGAACAGAGAAAAAAGCTCATTTAGGACCGGCACTTACGAAGGGGGTAGTTAGCTGTATATCAGGGAGTAAACCTTCTGAGAATAAAAACAGCTGGAGCTTGTTAAGTTAATTACACAGGGGAAAGGATAATGTACTGGGAACTCCTCAGAAGAATCTGATTTGTGGTGAGGGGAGAGAGATAAAAGCTCATTTAGGAACGACATTAACATGCTGCGTACGTAGCTGTTTATCAGTAAATATCTCGACTGAGATTAAGAAAAGCAGTAGCTTAATAAATTAAGTACTTCCTGGTTTGGTTACTGTACTGGTAACTCCCCAAAAGAATCTGGATTGTGGTGAGGGAACAGAGAAAAAAGCTCATTTAGGACCTGCACTTACGAAGGGGGTAGGCAGCTGTATATCAGGGAGTAAACCTTCTGAGAATAAAAACAGCTGGAGCTTGTTAAGATAATTACACAGGGGAAAGGATAATGTACTGGGAACTCCTCAGAAGAATCTGATTTGTGGTGAGGGGAGAGAGATAAAAGCTCATTTAGGAACGACATGAACATGCTGCGTAGGTAGCTGTTTATCAGTAAATATCTCCACTGAGATTAAGAAAAGCAGTAGCTTAATAAATTAAGTACTTCCTGTTATGGTTACTGTACTGGTAACTCCCCAAAAGAATCTGGATTGTGGTGAGGGAACAGAGAAAAAAGCTCATTTAGGACCTGCACTTATGAAGAGGGTAGGCAGCTGTATATCAAGGAGTAAACCTTCTGAGAATAAAAACAGCTGGAGCTTGTTAAGGTAATTACGCAGTGGAAAGGATAATGTACTGGGAACTCCTCAGAAGAATCTGATTTGTGGTGAGGGGAGAGAGATAAAAGCTCAATTATGAACGACATGAACATGCTGCATAAGTAGCTGTTTATCAGTAAATATCTCCACTGAGATTAAAAAAAGCAGTAGCTTAATAAATTAAGTACTTCCTGTTATGGTTACTGTACTGGTAACTCACCAAAAGAATCTGGATTGTGGTGAGGGAACAGAGAAAAAAGCTCATTTAGGACCTGCACTGACTAAGGGGGTAGGCAGGTGTATATCAGGGAGTAAACCTTCTGATAATAAAAACAGCTGGAGCTTGTTAAGGTAATTACACAGGGGAAATTATAAAGTACTGGGAACTCCTCAGAAGAATCTGATTTGTGGTCGGTGGAGAGAGATAAAAGCTCATTTAGGAACGACATGAACATGCTGCGTAGGTAGCTGTTTATCAGTAAATATCTCCACTGAGATTAAGAAAAGCAGTAGCTTAATAAATTAAGTACTTCCTGGTATGGTTACTGTACTGGTAACTCCCCAAAAGAATCTGGATTGTGGTGAGGGAACAGAGAAAAAAGCTCATTTAAGACCTGCACTGACGAAGGGGGTAGGCAGCTGTATATTAGGGAGTAAACCTTCTGATAATAAAAACACCTGGAGCTTGTTAAGGTAATTACACAGGGGAAATTAAAAAGTACTGGGAACTCCTCAGAAGAATCTGATTTGTGGTCGGGGGAGAGAGATAAAAGCTCATTTAAGAACGACATGAACATG
Source organism: Perognathus longimembris pacificus (assembly GCF_023159225.1). NCBI lineage: Eukaryota > Metazoa > Chordata > Mammalia > Rodentia > Heteromyidae > Perognathus > Perognathus longimembris. Next base: position 22,742 of record NW_025957337.1, on the reverse strand, counting down.
CTGCGTAGGTACCTGTTTATCAGTAAATATCTCCACTGAGATTAAGAAAAGCAGTAGCTTAATAAATTAAGTACTTCCTGGTATGGTTACTGTACTGGTAACTCCCCAAAAGAATCTGGATTGTGGTGAGGGAACAGAGAAAAAAGCTCATTTAGGACCTGCACTTACGAAGTGGGTAGGCAGCTGTATATCAGGGAGTAAACCTTCTGAGAATAAAAACAGCTGGAGCTTGTTAAGGTAATTACACAGGGGAAAGGATAATGTACTGGGAACTCCTCAGAAGAATCTGATTTGTGGTGAGGGGAGAGATATAAAAGCTCATTTAGGAATGACATGAACATGCTGCGTAGGTAGCTGTTTATCAGTAAATATCTCTACTGAGATTAAGAAAAGCAGTAGCTTAATAAATTAAGTCCTTCCTGGTATGGTTACTGTACTGGTAACTCCCCAAAAGAATCTGGATTGTGGTGAGGGAACAGAGAAAAAAGCTCATTTAGGACATGCACTTACGAAGTGGGTAGGCAGTTGTATATCAGGGAGTAAACCTTCTGAGAATAAAAACAGCTGGAGCTTGTTAAGGTAATTACACAGGGGAAATGATAATGTACTGGGAACTCCTCAGAAGAATCTGATTTGTGGTGAGGGGAGAGAGATCAAAGCTCATTTAGGAACGACATGAACATGCTGCGTAGGTAGCTGTTTATCAGTAAATATCTCCACTGATTTTAAGAAAAGCAGTAGCTTAATAAATTGAGTACTTCCTGGAATGGTTACTGTATTGGTAACTCCCCAAAAGAATCTGGATAATGGTGAGGGAACAGAGAAAAAATCTCATTTAGGACCTGCACTTTCGAAGGGGGTAGGCAGCTGTATATCAGGGAGTAAACATTCTGAGAATAAAAACAGCTGGAGCTTGTTAAGGTAATTACACAGGGGAAAGGATAATGTACGGGGAACTCCTCAGAAGAATCTGATTTTTGGTGAGGGGAGAGAGATAAAAGCTCATTTAGGATCGACATGAACATGCTGCGTACGTAGCTGTTTATCAGTAAATATCTCCACTGAGATTAAGAAAAGCAGTAGCTTAATAAATTAAGTAATTGCTGCTATGGATACTGTACTGGTAACTCCCCAAAAGAATCTGGAATGTGGTGAGGGAACAGAGAGAAAAGCTCATTTAGGACCTGCACTTACGAAGGGGGTAGGCAGCAGTATATCAGGGAGTAAACCTTCTGAGAATAAAATCAGCTGGAGCTTGTTAAGGTAATTACACAGGGGAAAGGATAATGTACTGGGAACTCCTCAGAAGAATCTGATTTGTGGTGAGGGGAGAGAGATCAAAGCTCATTTAGGAACGACATGAACATGCTGCGTAGGTAGCTGTTTATCAGTAAATATCTCCACTGAGATTAATAAAAGCAGTAGCTTAATAAATTAAGTACTTCCTGGTATGGTTACTGTACTGGTAACTCCCCAAAAGAATCTTGATTGTGGTGAGGGAACAGAGAAAAAAGCTCATTTAGGACCTGCACTTACGAAGGGGGTAGGCAGCTGTATATCAGGGAGTAAACCTTCTGAGAATAAAAACAGCTGGAGCTTGTTAAGGTAATTACACAGGGGAAAGGATAATGTACTGGGAACTCCTCGGAAGAATCTGATTTGTGGTGAGGGGAGAGAGATAAAAGATCATTTAGGAACGACATGATCATGCTGCGTAGGTAGCTGTTTATCAGTAAATATCTCCACTGAGATTAAGAAAAGCAGTAGCTTAATAAATTAAGTACTTCCGGGTATGGTTACAGTACTGGTAACTCCCCAAAAGAATCTGGATTGTGGTGAGGGAACAGAGAAAAAAGCTCATTAAGACCTGCACTTACGAAGGGGGTAGGCAGCTGTATATCAGGGATTAAACCTTCTGAGAATAAAAACAGCTGGAGCTTGTTAAGGTAATTACACAGGGGAAAGGATAATGTACTGGGAACTCCTCAGAAGAATCTGATTTTTGGTGAGGGGAGAGAGATAAAAGCTCATTTAGGAACGACATGAACATGCTGCGTAGGTAGCTGTTTATCAGTAAATATCTCCACTGAGATTAAGAAAAGCAGTAGCTTCATAAATTAAGTACTTCCTGGTATGTTTACTGTACTGGTAACTCCCCAAAAGAATCTGGATTGTGGTGAGGGAACAGAGAAAAAAGCTCATTTAGGACATGCACTTACGAAGTGGGTAGGCAGTTGTATATCAGGGAGTAAACCTTCTGAGAATAAAAACAGCTGGAGCTTGTTAAGGTAATTACACAGGGGAAATGATAATGTACTGGGAACTCCTCAGAAGAATCTGATTTGTGGTGAGGGGAGTGAGATCAAAGCTCATTTAGGAACGACATGAACATGCTGCGTAGGTAGCTGTTTATCAGTAAATATCTCCACTGATTTTAAGAAAAGCAGTAGCTTAATAAATTGAGTACTTCCTGGAATGGTTACTGTATTGGTAACTCCCCAAAAGAATCTGGATAATGGTGAGGGAACAGAGAAAAAATCTCATTTAGGACCTGTGTTGAACCTGGGTAACTGCAGTCGAAATCAGGACACGGGGGATGCAAGGCGAGTGAACCAATGCATACTTTATTTCAAGAGGGCCAGGGTTTATATAGGGTTAGAAACCAATATTACAATTACAGGGTAAAAGATCAATACAGCATGACATTTGTCTCAAATACAGAAGTGGAGGAAATTTCCTACTGTGAGGGCCAGGAACTTGATACAAATGCCTTTCTAATTACAGGAGGTAGTGACTACAAAGATTATTGATATCAAAACAAGGAACTGTATACAACCGAGGTAGAACTAATTATCTCCTAGCTATTATCTCCTTAAGGCTAGATAACATTAATCTTGACTTCTCCAAATACTTGTGAAAATAACAGTGAGGAGACTTTCCTGTTTACAGTGAGAATCTAGTGAGGAGACTTTCCTGTTTACAGAGATAATCTATCACTAAAGGCAGCTGGTCTAGCAAGTCTCCTAAGAGAGACTTGCTAAGTAGGGGGAAAAAGGAGATTCTCGCAACAACTGGTGGCTTCCTTTGGCCCACAAACACCAGAAACTCCTTTCTGGGAATGTGTTCCCAAGGGCCTATTAGTGTGCTAATGAGGCATCAGAGTAACCGTGCCGGGGCTAAATTTTTCCACTGGTTGGAGACCTTAATTCTCCAACAGACCTGCACTTTCGAAGGGGGTAGGCAGCTGTATATCAGGGAGTAAACATTCTGAGAATAAAAACAGCTGGAGCTTGTTAAGGTAATTACACAGGGGAAAGGATAATGTACTGGGAACTCCTCAGAAGAATCTGATTTGTGGTGAGGGGAGAGAGATCAAAGCTCATTTAGGATCGACATGAACATGCTGCGTCGGTAGCTGTTTATCAGTAAATATCTCCACTGAGATTAATAAAAGCAGTAGCTTAATAAATTAAGTACTTCCTGGTATGGTTACTGTACTGGTAACTCCCCAAAAGAATCTTGATTGTGGTGAGGGAACAGAGAAAAAAGTTCATTTAGGACCTGCACTTACGAAGGGGGTAGGCAGCTGTATATCAGGGAGTAAACCTTCTGAGAATAAAAACAGCTGGAGCTTGTTAAGGTAATTACACAGGGGAAAGGATAATGTACTGGGAACTCCTCGGAAGAATCTGATTTGTGGTGCGGGGAGAGAGATAAAAGATCATTTAGGAACGACATGATCATGCTGCGTAGGTAGCTGTTTATCAGTAAATATCTCCACTGAGATAAGAAAAGCAGTAGCTTAATAAATTAAGTACTTCCGGGTATGGTTACAGTACTGGTAACTCCCCAAAAGAATCTGGATTGTGGTGAGGGAACAGAGAAAAAAGCTCATTAAGACCTGCACTTACGAAGGGGGTAGGCAGCTGTATATCAGGGATTAAACCTTCTGAGAATAAAAACAGCTGGAGCTTGTTAAGGTAATTACACAAGGGAAAGGATAATGTACTGGGAACTCCTCAGAAGAATCTGATTTGTGGTGAGGGGAGGGAGATAAAAGCTCCTTTAGAAACGACATGAACATGCTGCGTAGGTAGGTGTTTATCAGTAAATATCTCCACAGAGATTAAGAAAAGCAGTAGCTTAATAAATTAAGTACTTCCTGGTATGGTTACTGTACTGGTAACTCCCCAAAAGAATCTGGATTGTGGTGAGGGAACAGAGAAAAAAGCTCATTTAGGACCTGCACTTACGAATGGGGTAGGTAGCTGTATATCAGGGATTAAACCTTCTGAGAATAAAAACAGCTGGAGCTTGTTAAGGTAATTACACAGGGGAAAGGATAATGTACTGGGAACTCCTCAGAAGAATCTGATTTTTGGTGAGGGGAGAGAGATAAAAGCTCATTTAGGAACGACATGAACATGCTGCGTAGGTAGCTGTTTATCAGTAAATATCTCCACTGAGATTAAGAAAAGCAGTAGCTTCATAAATTAAGTACTTCCTGGTATGGTTACTGTACTGGTAACTCATCAAAAGAATCTGGATTTTGGTGAGGGAACAGAGAAAGAAGCTCATTTAGGACCTGCACTTAGGAAGGGGGTAGGCAGCTGTATATCAGGGAGTAAACCTTCTGAGAATAAAAACAGCTGGAGCTTGTTAAGGTAATTACACAGGGAAAGGATAATGTACTGGGAACTCCTCAGAAGAATCTGATTTGTGGTGCGGGGTGAGAGATAAAAGCTCATTTAGGAACGACATGAACATGCTGCGTAGGTAGCTGTTTATCAGTAAATATCTCCACTGAGATTAAGAAAAGCAGTAGCTTAATAAATTAAGTACTTCCTGGTATGGTTACTGTACTGGTAACTCCCCAAAAGAATCTGGATTGTGGTGAGGGAACAGAGAAAAAAGCTCATTTAGTACCTTCATTTACGAACGGGGTACGCAGCAGTATATCAGGGAGTAAACCTTCTGAGAATAAAAACAGCTGGAGCTTGTTAAGGTAATTACACAGGGGAAAGAATAATGTACTGGGAAATCCTCAGAAGAATCTGATTTGTGGTGAGGGAAGAGAGATAAAAGCTCATTTAGGAATGACATGAACATGCTGCGTAGGTAGCTGTTTATCAGTAAATATCTCCACTGAGATTAAGAAAAGCAGTAGCTTAATACATTAAGTACTTCCTGGTATAGTTACTATACTGGTAACTCCCCAAAAGAATCTGGATTGTGGTGAGGGAACAAAGAAAAAAGCTCATTTAGGACCTGCACTTACGATGGCGGTAGGCAGCTGTATATCAGGGAGTAAACATTCTGAGAATAAAAACAGCTGGAGCTTGTTAAGGTAATTACACAGGGGAAAGGATAATGTACTGGGAACTCCTCAGAAGAATCTGATTTTTGGTGAGGGGAGAGAGATAAAAGCTCATTTAGGAACGACATGAACATGCTGCGTAGGTAGCTGTTTATCAGTAAATATCTCCACTGAGATTAAGAAAAGCAGTACCTTAATAAATTACGTACTTCCTGGAATGGGTACTGTATTGGTAACTCCCCAAAAGAATCTGGATTGTGGTGAGGGAACAGAGAAAAAAGCTCATTAAAATCTGCACTTTCGAAGGGGGTAGGCAGCTGTATATCAGGGAGTAAACCTTCTGAGAATAAAAACAGCTGGAGCTTGTTAAGGTAATTACACAGGGGAAAGGATAATGTACTGGGAACAATTCAGAAGAATCTGATTTGTGGTGAGGGGAGAGAGATAAAAGCTCATTTAGGAACGACATGAACATGCTGCGTAGGTAGCTGTTTATCAGTAAATATCTCCACTGAGATTACGAAAAGCAGTAGCTTAATAAATTAAGTACTTCCTGGTATGGTTACTGTACTGGTAACTCCCCAAAAGAATCTGGATTGTGGTGAGGGAACAGAGAAAAAAGCTCATTTAGGACCTGCACTGACTAAGGGGGTAGGCAGGTGTATATCAGGGAGTAAACCTTCTGAGAATAAAAACAGCTGGAGCTTGTTAAGGTAACTACACAGGGGAAATTATAAAGTACTGGGAACTCCTCAGAAGAATCTGAATTGTGGTCGGGGGAGAGAGATAAAAGCTCATTTAGGAACGACATGAACATGCTGCGTAGGTAGCTGTTTATCAGTAAATATCTCCACTGAGATTAAGAAAAGCAGTAGCTTAATAAATTAAGTACTTCCTGGTATGATTACTGTACTGGTAACTCCCCAAAAGAATCTGGATTGTGGTGAGGGAACAGAGAAAAAAGCTCATTTAAGACCTGCCCTGACGAAGGGGGTAGGCAGCTGTATATCAGGGAGTAAACCTTCTGATAATAAAAAAAGCTGGAGCTGGTTAAGGTAATTACACAGGGGAAATTAAAAAGTACTGGGAACTCCTCAGAAGAATCTGATTTGTGGTCGGGGGAGAGCGATAAAAGCTCATTTAGGAACGACATGAACATGCTGCGTAGGTAGGTGTTTATCAGTAAATATCTCCACTGAGATTAAGAAAAGCAGTAGCTTAATGAATTAAGTACTTCCTGGTATGGTTACTGTACTGGTCACTCCCCAAAAGAATCTGGATTGTGGTGAGGGAACAGAGAAAAAAGATCATTTAGGACCTCCACTTACCAAGGGGGTAGGCAGCTGTATTTCAGGGAGTAAACCTTCTGAGAATAAAAACAGCTGGAGCTTGTTAAGGTAATTACACAGGGGAAAGGATAATGCACTGGGAACTCCTCAGAAGAATCTGATTTGTGGTGAAGGGAGAGAGATAAAAGCTCATTTAGGAACGACATGAACATGCTGCGTAGGTAGCAGTTTTTCAGTAAATATCTCCACTGAGATTAAGAAAAGCAGTAGCTTAATAAATTAAGTACTTCCTGGTATGGTTACTGTACTGGTAACTCCCCAAAAGAATATGGATTTTGGTGAGGGAACAGAGAAAAAAGCTCATTTAGGACCTGCATATACGAAGGGGGTAGGCAGCTGTATATCAGGGAGTAAACCTTCTGAGAATAAAAACAGCTGGAGCTTGTTAAGGTAATTACACAGGAGAAAGGATAATGTACTGAGAACTCCTCAGAAGAATCTGATTCGTGGTGAGGGGAGAGAGATAAAAGCTCATTTAGGAACGACATGAACATGCTGCATAGGTAGCTGTTTATCAGTAAATATCTCCACTGAGATTAAGAAAAGCAGTAGCTTAATAAATTAAGTACTTTCTGGTATGGTTACTGTACTGGTAACTCCCCAAAAGAATTTGGATTGTGGTGAGGGAACAGAGAAAAAAGCTCATTTAGGACCTGCACTTACGAAGGGGGTAGGCAGCTGTATATCAGGGAGCAAACCTTCTGAGAATAAAAACAGCTGGAGCTTGTTAAGGTAATTACACAGGGGAAAGGATAATGTACTGGGAACTCCTCAGAAGAATCTGATTTGTGGTGAGGGGAGAGAGATAAAAGCTCATTTAGGAACGACATGAACATGCTGCGTAGGTAGCTGTTTATCAGTAAATATCTCCACTGAGATTAAGAAAAGCAGTTGCTTAATAAATTAAGTACTTCCTGGTATGGTTACTGTACTGGTAACTCCCCAAAAGAATCTGGATTGTGGTGAGGGAACAGAGAAAAATGCTCATTTAGGACCTGCACTTACGAAGGGGGTAGGCAGCTGTATATCTGGGAGTAAACCTTCTGAGAATAAAAACAGCTGGAGTTTGTTAAGGTAATTACACAGGGGAAAAGATGAAGTACTGGGAACTCCTCAGAAGAATCTGATTTGTGGTGAGGGGAGAGAGATAAAAGCTCATTTAGGAACGACATGAACATGCTGCGTACGTAGCTGTTTATCAGTAAATATCTCCACTGAGATTAAGAAAAGCAGTAGCTTAATAAATTAAGTACTTCCTGGTATGGTTACTGTACTGGTCACTCCCCAAAAGCATCTGGATTGTGGTGAGGGAACAGAGAAAAAAGCTCATTTAGGACCTACACTTACGAAGGGGGTAGGCAGCTGTATATCAGGGAGTTAACCTTCTGAGAATAAAAACAGCTGGAGCTTGTTAAGGTAATTACACAAGGGAAAGGATAATGTACTGGGAAATCCTCAGAAGAATCTGATTTGTGGTGAGGGGAGAGAGATAAAAGCTCATTTAGGAACGACATGAACATGCTGCGTAGGTAGATGTTTATCAGTAAATATCTCCACTGAGATTAAGAAAAGCAGAAGCTTAATAAATTAAGTACTTCCTGGTATGGTTACTGTACTGGTAACTCCCCAAAAGAATCTGGATTGTGGTGAGGGAACAGAGAAAAAAGCTCACTTAGGACCTGCTCTTACGAAGGGGGTAGGCAGCTGTATATCAGGGGGTAAACCTTCTGAGAATAAAAACAGCTGGAGCTTGTTAAGGTAATTACACAGGGGAAAGGATAATGTACTGGGAACAATTCAGAAGAATCTTATTTGTGGTGAGGGGAGAGAGATAAAAGCTCTTTAGGAACGACATGAACATGCTGCGTAGGTAGCTGTTTATCAGTAAATATCTCCACTGAGATTAAGAAAAGCAGTAGCTTAAAAAACTAAGTACTTCCTGGTATGGTTACTGTACTGGTAACTCCCCAAAAGAATCTTGATTGTGGTGAGGGAACAAAGAAAAAAGCTCATTAGGACCTCCACTTTCGAAGGGGTAGGCAGCTGTATATCAGGGAGTAAACCTTCTGAGAATAAAAACAGCTGGAGCTTGTTAAGGTAATTACACAAGGGAAAGGATAATGTACTGGGAAATCCTCAGAAGAATCTGATTTGTGGTGAGGGGAGAGAGATAAAAGCTCATTTAGGAACGACATGAACATGCTGCGTAGGTAGATGTTTATCAGTAAATATCTCCACTGAGATTAAGAGAAGAAGTAGCTTAATAAATTAAGTACTTCCTGGTATGGTTACTGTACTGGTAACTCCCAAAAGAATCTGGATTGTGGTGAGGGAACAGAGAAAAAAGCTTATTTAGGACCTGCACTTACTAAGGGGGTAGGAAGCTGTATATCAGGGAGTAAACCTTCTGAGAATAAAAACAACTGGAGCTTGTTAAGGTAATTACACAGGGGAAAGGATAATGTACTGGGAACTCCTCAGAAGAATCTGATTTGTGGTGAGGGGAGACAGATAAAAGCTCATTTAGGAACGACATGAACATGCTGCGTAGGTAGCTGTTTATCAGTAAATATCTCCACTGAGATTAAGAAAAGCAGTAGCTTAATAAATTAAGTACTTCCTGGTATGGTTACTGTACTGGTAACTCCCCAAAAGAATCTGGATTGTCGTGAAGGAGCAGAGAAAAAAGTTCAATTAGGACCTGCACTTACGAAGGGGGTAGGCAGCTGTATATCAGGGAGTAAACCTTCTGAGAATAAAAACAGCTGGAGCTTGTTAAGGTAATTACACAGGGGAAAGGATAATGTACTGGGAACTCCTCAGAAGAATCTGATTTGTGGTGAGGGGTGAGAGATAAAAGCTCATTTAGGAACGACATGAACATGCTGCGTAGGTAGCTGTTTATCAGTAAATATCTCCACTGAGATTAAGAAAAGCAGTAGCTTAATAAATTAAGTACTTCCTGGAATGGTTACTGTACTGGTAACTCCCCAAAAAATCTGGATTGTGGTGAGGGAACAGAGAAAAAAGCTCATTTAGGACCTGCACTTACGAAGGGGGTAGGCAGCTGTATATCAGGGAGTAAACCTTCTGAGAATAAAAACAGGTGGAGCTTGTTAAGGTAATTACACAGGGGAAAGGATAATGTACTGGCAACTCCTCAGAAGAATCTGATTTGTGGTGAGAAGAGAGAGTTTAAAGCTCATTTAGGAACGACATGAACATGCTGCGTAGGTAGCTCTTTATCAGTAAATATCTCCACTGAGATAAAGAAAAGCAGTAGCTTAATACATTAAGTACTTCCTGGTATGGTTACTGTACTGGTAACTCCCCAAAAGAATCTGGATTGTGGTGAGGGAACAGAGAAAAAAGCTCATTTAGGACCTGCACTTACGAAGGGGGTAGGCAGCAGTATATCAGGGAGTAAACTTTCTGAGAATAAAAACAGCTGGAGATGGTTAAGGTAATTACACAGGGGAAAGGATAAAGTATTGGGAACACCTCAGAAGAATCTGATTTGTGGTGAGGGGAGAGAGATAAAAGCTCATTTAGGAACGACATGAACATGCTGCAAACGTCGCTGTTTATCAGTAAATATCTCCACTGAGATTAAGAAAAGCAGTAGCTTAATAAATTAAGTACTTGCTGGTATGGTTACTGTACTGGTAACTCCGCAAAAGAATCTGGATTGTGGTGAGGGAACAGAGAAAAAAGCTCATTTAGGACCTGCACTTACGACGGGGGTAGGCAGCTGTATATCAGGGAGTAAACCTTCTGAGAATAAAAACAGCTGGAGCTTGTTAAGGTAATTACACGGGGAAAGGATAATGTACTGGGAACTCCTCAGAAGAATCTGATTTGTGGTGAGGGGAGAGAGATAAAAGCTCATTTAGGAACGACATGAACATGCTGCGTAGGTAGCTGTTTTTTCAGTAAATATCTCTACTGAGATTGAGAAAAGCAGTAGCTTAATAAATTAAGTACTTCCTGGTATGGTTACTGTACTGGTAACTCCCCAAAAGAATCTGGATTGTGGTGACGGAACAGAGAAAAAAGCTCATTTACGACCTGCACTTACGAAGGGGGTAGTCAGCTGTATATCAGGGAGTAAACCTTCTGAGAATAAAAACAGCTGGAGTTTGTTAAGGTAATTACACAGGGGAAAGGATAATGTACTGGGAACTCCTCAGAAGAATCTGATTTGTGGTAAGGGGAGAGAGATAAAAGCTCATTTAGGAACGACATGAACATGCTGCGTAGGTAGCTGTTTATCAGTAAATATCTCCACTGAGATTAAGAAAAGCAGTAGCTTAATAAATTAAGTACTTCCTGGTATGGTTCCTGTACTGGTAACTTCCCAAAAGAATCTGGATTGTGGTGAGGGAACAGAGAAAAAAGCTCATTTAGGACCTGCACTTACGAAGGGGGTAGGCAGCTGTATATCAGGGAGTAAACCTTCTGAGAATAAAAACAGCTGGAGCTTGTTAAGGTAATTACACAGGGGAAAGGATAATGTACTGGGAACTCCTCAGAAGAATCTGATTTGTGGTGAGGGGAGAGAGATAAAACCTCATTTAGGAACGACATGAACATGCTGCATAGGTAGCTGTTTATCAGTAAATATCTCCACTGAGATTAAGAAAAGCAGTAGCTTAATAAATTAAGTACTTCCTGGTATGGTTACTGTACTGGTAACTCCCCAAAAGAATCTGGATTGTGGTGAGGGAACAGAGAAAAAAGAACATTAAGACCTGCACTTACGAAGGGGGTAGGCAGCTGTATATCAGGGAGTAAACCTTCTGATAATAAAAACAGCTGGAGCTTGTTAAGGTAATTACACAGGGGAAAGGATAATGTACTGGGAACTCCTCAGAAGAATCTGATTTGTGGTGAGGGGAGAGAGATAAAAGCTCATTTAGGAACGACATGAACATGCTGCGTAGGTAGCTGTTTATCAGTAAATATCTCCACTGAGATTAAGAAAAGCAGTAGCTTAATAAATTAAGTACTTCCTGGTATGGTTACTGTACTGGTAACTCCCCAATAATCTGGATTGTGGTGAGGGAACAGAGAAAAAAGCGCATTAGTACCTGCACTTACGAAGGGGGTAGGCAGCTGTATATCAGGAAGTAAAACTTCTGAGAATAAAAACAGCTGGAGATTGTTAAGGTAATTACACAGGGGAAAGGATAATGTACTGGGAAATCCTCAGAAGAATCTGATTCGTGGTGAGGGGATAGAGATAAAAGCTCATTTAGGAACGACATGAACATGCTGCGGACGTAGCTGTTTATCAGTAAATATCTCCACTGAGATTAAGAAAAGCAGTAGCTTAATAAATTAAGTACTTCCTGGTATGGTTACTGTACTGGTAACTCCCCAAAAGAATCTGGATTGTGGTGAGGGAACAGAGAAAAAAGCTCATTTAGGACCTGCACTTACGAAGGGGGTAGGCAGCTGTATATCAGGGAGTAAACCTTCTGAGAATAAAAACAGCTGGAGCTTGTTAAGGTAATTACACAGGAGAAAGGATAATGTACTGGGAACTCCTCAGAAGAATCTGATTTTTGGTGAGGGGAGAGAGATAAAAGCTCATTTAGGAACGACATGAACATGCTGCGTAGGTAGATGTTTATCAGTAAATATCTCCACTGAGATTAAGAAAAGCAGAAGCTTAATAAATTAAGTACTTCCTGGTATGGTTACTGTACTGGTAACTCCCCAAAAGAATCTGGATTGTGGTGAGGGAACAGAGAAAAAAGCTCATTTAGGACCTGCACTTACGAAGGGGGTAGGCAGCTGTATATCAGGGGGTAAACCTTCTGAGAATAAAAACAGCTGGAGCTTGTTAAGGTAATTACACAGGGGAAAGGATAATGTACTGGGAACAATTCAGAAGAATCTGATTTGTGGTGAGGGGAGAGAGATAAAAGCTCATTTAGGAACGACATGAACATGCTGCAAACGTCGCTGTTTATCAGTAAATATCTCCACTGAGATTAAGAAAAGCAGTAGCTTAATAAATTAAGTACTTCCTGGTATGGTTACTGTACTGGTAACTCCGCAAAAGAATCTGGATTGTGGTGAGGGAACAGAGAAAAAAGCTCATTTAGGACCTGCACTTACGACGGGGGTAGGCAGCTGTATATCAGGGAGTAAACCTTCTGAGAATAAAAACAGCTGGAGCTTGTTAAGGTAATTACACGGGGAAAGGATAATGTACTGGGAACTCCTCAGAAGAATCTGATTTGTGGTGAGGGGAGAGAGATAAAGCTCATTTAGGAACGACATGAACATGCTGCGTAGGTAGCTGTTTATCAGTAAATATCTCCACTGAGATTAAGAGAAGAAGTAGCTTAATAAATTAAGTACTTCCTGGTATGGTTACTGTACTGGTAACTCCCCAAAAGAATCTGGATTGTGGTGAGGGAACAGAGAAAAAAGCTTATTTAGGACCTACACTTACTAAGGGGGTAGGAAGCTGTATATCAGGGAGTAAACCTTCTGAGAATAAAAACAACTGGAGCTTGTTAAGGTAATTACACAGGGGAAAGGATAATGTACTGGGAACTCCTCAGAAGAATCTGATTTGTGGTGAGGGGAGAGAGATAAGCTCATTTAGGAACGACATGAACATGCTGCGTAGGTAGCTGTTTATCAGTAAATATCTCCACTGAGATTAAGAAAAGCAGTAGCTTAATAAATTAAGTACTTCCTGGTATGGTTACTGTACTGGTAACTCCCCAAAAGAATCTGGATTGTCGTGAAGGAGCAGAGAAAAAAGTTCAATTAGGACCTGCACTTACGAAGGGGGTAGGCAGCTGTATATCAGGGAGTAAACCTTCTGAGAATAAAAACAGCTGGAGCTTGTTAAGGTAATTACACAGGGGAAAAGATAATGTACTGGGAACTCCTCAGAAGAATCTGATTTGTGGTGAGGGGTGAGAGATAAAAACTCATTTAGGAACGACATGAACATGCTGCGTAGGTAGCTGTTTATCAGTAAATATCTCCACTGAGATTAAGAAAAGCAGTAGCTTAATAAATTAAGTACTTCTGGAATGGTTACTGTACTGGTAACTCCCCAAAAAATCTGGATTGTGGTGAGGGAACAGAGAAAAAAGCTCATTTAGGACCTGCACTTACGAAGGGGGTAGGCAGCTGTATATCAGGGAGTAAACCTTCTGAGAATAAAAACAGCTGGAGCTTGTTAAGGTAATTACACAGGGGAAAGGATAATGTACTGGCAACTCCTCAGAAGAATCTGATTTGTGGTGAGAAGAGAGAGTTTAAAGCTCATTTAGGAACGACATGAACATGCTGCGTAGGTAGCTGTTTATCAGTAAATATCTCCACTGAGATAAAGAAAAGCAGTAGCTTAATACATTAAGTACTTCCTGTATGGTTACTGTACTGGTAACTCCCCAAAAGAATCTGGATTGTGGTGAGGGAACAGAGAAAAAAGCTCATTTAGGACCTGCACTTACGAAGGGGGTAGGCAGCAGTATATCAGGGAGTAAACTTTCTGAGAATAAAAACAGCTGGAGATGGTTAAGGTAATTACACAGGGGAAAGGATAAAGTATTGGGAACTCCTCAGAAGAATCTGATTTGTGGTGAGGGGAGAGAGATAAAAGCTCATTTAGGAACGACATGAACATGCTGCAAACGTCGCTGTTTATCAGTAAATATCTCCACTGAGATTAAGAAAAGCAGTAGCTTAATAAATTAAGTACTTGCTGGTATGGTTACTGTAGTGGTAACTCCGCAAAAGAATCTGGATTGTGGTGAGGGAACAGAGAAAAAAGCTCATTTAGGACCTGCACTTACGACGGGGGTAGGCAGCTGTATATCAGGGAGTAAACCTTCTGAGAATAAAAACAGCTGGAGCTTGTTAAGGTAATTACACGGGGAAAGGATAATGTACTGGGAACTCCTCAGAAGAATCTGATTTGTGGTGAGGGGAGAGAGATAAAAGCTCATTTAGGAACGACATGAACATGCTGCGTAGGTAGCTGTTTTTTCAGTAAATATCTCTACTGAGATTGAGAAAAGCAGTAGCTTAATAAATTAAGTACTTCCTGGTATGGTTACTGTACTGGTAACTCCCCAAAAGAATCTGGATTGTGGTGACGGAACAGAGAAAAAAGCTCATTTACGACCTGCACTTACGAAGGGGGTAGTCAGCTGTATATCAGGGAGTAAAGCTTCTGAGAATAAAAACAGCTGGAGCTTGTTAAGGTCATTACACAGGGGAAAGGATAATGTACTGGGAACTCCTCAGAAGAATCTGATATGTGGTAAGGGGAGAGAGATAAAAGCTCATTTAGGAACGACATGAACATGCTGCGTAGGTAGCTGTTTATCAGTAAATATCTCCACTGAGATTAAGAAAAGCAGTAGCTTAATAAATTAAGTACTTCCTGGTATGGTTACTGTAGTGGTAACTCCCCAAAAGAATCAGGATTGTGGTGAGGGAACAGAGAAAAAAGCTCATTTAGGACCTGCACTTACGAAGGGGGTAGGCAGCTGTATATCAGGGAGTAAACCTTCTGAGAATAAAAAACAGCTGGAGCTTGTTAAGGTAATTACACAGGGGAAAGGATAATGTACTGGGAACTCCTTAGAAGAATCTGATGTGTGGTGAGGGGAGAGAGATAAAAGCTCATTTAGGAACGACATGAACATGCTGCATAGGTAGCTGTTTATCAGTAAATATCTCCACTGAGATTAAGAAAAGCAGTAGCTTAATAAATTAAGTACTTCCTGGTATGGTTACTGTAATGGTAACTCCCCAAAAGAATCTGGATTGTGGTGAGGGAACAGAGAAAAAAGCTCATTTAGGACCTGCACTTACGAAGGGTGTAGGCAGCTGTATATCAGGGAGTAAACCTTCTGAGAATAAAAACAGCTGGAGCTTGTTAAGGTAATTACACAGGGAAAGGATAATGTACTGGGAACTCCTCAGAAGAATCTGATTTGTGGTGAGGGGAGAGAGATAAAAGCTCATTTAGGAACGACATGAACATGCTGCGTAGGTAGCTGTTTATCAGTAAATATCTCCACTGAGATTAAGAAAAGCAGTAGCTTAATAAATTAAGTACTTCCTGGTATGGTTACTGTACTGGTAACTCCCCAAAAGAATCTGGATTGTGGTGAGGGAACAGAGAAAAAAGCTCATTTAGGACCTGCACTTACGAAGGGAGTAGGCAACTGTATATCAGGGAGTAAACCTTCTGAGAATAAAAACAGCTGGGGCTTGTTAAGGTAATTACACAGGGGAAAGGATAATGTACTGGGAACTCCTAAGAAGAATCTGATTTGTTTTGAGGGGAGAGAGGTAAAAGCTCATTTAGGAACGACATGATCATGCTGCGTACGTAGCTGTTTATCAGTAAATATCTCCACTGAAATTAAGAAAAGCAGTAGCTTAATAAATTAAGTACCTCCTGGTATGGTTACTGTACTGGTAACTCCCCAAAAGAATCGGGATTTTGTTGAGGGAACAGAGAAAAAAGCTCATTTAGGACCTGCAATTACGAAGGGGGTAGGCAGCTGCATATCAGGGAGTTTAAACTTCTGAGAATAAAAAACAGCTGGAGCTTGTTAAGGTAATTACACAGGGGAAAGGATAATGTACTGGGAATTCCTCAGAAGAATCTGATTTGTGGTGAGGGGAGAGAGATAAAAGGTCATTTAGGAACGACATGAACATGCTGCATACGTAGCTGTTTATCAGTAAATATCTCCACTGAGATTAAGAAAAGCAGTAGCCTAATAAATTAAGTACTTCCTGGTATGGTTACTGTACTAGTAACTCCCCAAAAGAATCTGGATTGTGGTGAGGGAACAGAGAAAAAAGCTCATTTAGGACCTGCACTTACGAAGGGGGGTAGCCAGCTGTATATCAGGGAGTAAACCTTCTAAGAATAAAAACAGCTGAGCTTATTAAGGTAATTACACAGGGGAAAGGATAATGTACTGGGAACTCCTCAGAAGAATCTGATTTGTGGTGAGGGGAGAGAGATAAAAGCTCATTAGGAATGACATGAACATGCTGCGTAGGTAGCTGTTTTTCAGTAAATATCTCCACTGAGATTAAGAAAAGCAGTAGCTTAATAAATTAAGTACTTCCTGGTATGCTTACTGTACTGGTAACACCCCAAAAGAATCTGGATTGTGGTGGGTGAATAGAGAAAAAAGCTCATTTAGGACCTGCACTTACGAAGGGGGTAGGCAGCTGCATATCAGGGAGTAAACCTTCTGAGAATAAAAACAGCTGGAGCTTGTTAAGGTAATTACACAGGGAAAAGGATAATGTACTGGGAACTCCTCAGAAGAATCTGATTTGTGGTGAGGGGAGAGAGATAAAAGCTCATTTAGAAACGACATGAACATGGTGCATAGGTAGCTGTTTATCAGTAAATATCTCCACTGAGATTAAGAAAAGCAGTAGCTTAATAAATTAAGTACTTCCTGGTATGGTTACTGTACTGGTAACTCCCCAAAAGAATCTGGATTGTGGTGAGGGAACAGAGAAAAAAGCTCATTTAATACCTGCACTTACGAAGGGAGTAGGCAGATGTATATCAGCGAGTAAACCTTCTGAGAATAAAAACAGCTGGAGCTTGTTATGGTAATTACACAGGGGAAAGGATAATGTACTGGGAACTCCTCAGAAGAATCTGATTTGTGGTGAGGGGAGAGAGATAAAAGCTCATTTAGGACCGACATGATCATGCTGCATACGTAGCTGTTTATCAGTAAATATCTCCACTGAGATTAAGAAAAGCAGTAGCTTAATAAATTAAGTACTTCCTGGTATGGTTACTGTACTGGTCACTCCCCAAAAGAATCTGCATTGTGGTGAGGGAACAGAGAAAAAAGCTCATTTAGGACCTGCAATTACGAAGGGGGTAGGAAGCTGTATATCAGGGAGTAAACCTTCTGAGAATAAAAACAGCTGGAGCTTGTTAAGGTAATTACACAGGGGAAAGGATAATGTACTGGGAACTCCTCAGAATAATCTGATTTGTGGTGAGGGGAGAGAGATAAAAGCTCATTTAGGAAAGACATGAACATGCTGCGTAGGTAGCTGTTTATCCATGAATATCTCCACTGAGAATAAGAAAAGCAGTAGCTTAATAAATTAAGTACTTCCTGGTATGGTTACTGTACTGGTAACTCCCCAAAAGAATCTGGATTGTGGTGAGGGAACAGAGAAAAAAGCTCATTTAGGACCTGCACTTACGAAGGGGGTAGGCAGCTGTATATCAGGGAGTAAAACTTCTGAGAATAAAAACAGCTGGATCTTGTTATGGTAATTACACAGGGGAAATGATAATGTACTGGGAACTCCTCAGAAGAATCTGATTTGTGGTGAGGGGAGAGAGATAAAAGCTCATTTAGGAACGACATGAACATGCTGCGTAGGTAGCTGTTTTTCAGTAAATATCTCCACTGAGATTAAGAAAAGCAGTAGCTTAATAAATTAAGTACTTCCTGGTAAGGTTACTGTACTGGTCACTCCCCAAAAGAATCTGGATTGTGGTGAGGGAACAGAGAAAAAATCTCATTTAGGACCTGCACTTACGAAGGGGATAGGCAGCTGTATATCAGGGAGTAAACCATTTGAGAATAAAAACAGCTGGAGCTTGTTAAGGTAATTACACAGGGGAAAGGATAATGTACTGGGAACTCCTCAGAAGAATCTGATTTGTGGTGAGGGGAGAGAGATAAAAGCTCGTTTAGGAACGACATTAACATGCTGCGTAGGTAGCTGTTTATTAGTAAATATCTCCACTGAGATTAAGAAAAGCAGTAGCTTAATAAATTAAGTACTTCCTGGTATGGTTACTGTACTGGTAACTCCCCAAAAGAATCTGGATTGTGGTGAGGGAACAGAGAAAAAAGCTCATTTAGGACCTGCACTTACGAAGGGGTTAGGCAGCTGTATATCAGGGGGTAAACCTTCTGAGAATAAAAACAGCTGGAGCTTGTTAAGGTAATTACACAGGGGAAAGGATAATGTACTGGAACTCCTGCGAAGAATCTGATTTGTGGTGAGGTGAGAGAGCTAAAAGCTCATTTAGGAACGACATGAACATGCTGCGTAGGTAGCTGTTTATTAGTAAATATCTCCACTGAGATTAAGAAAAGCAGTAGCTTAATAAATTAAGTACTTACTGGTATGGTTACTGTACTGGTAACTCCCCAAAAGAATCTGGATTGTGGTGAGGGAACAGAGAAAAAAGCTCATTTAGGACCTGCATTTACGAAGGGGGTAGGCAGCTGTATATCAGGGAGTAAACCTTCTGAGAATAAAAACAGCTGGAGCTTGTTAAGGTAATTACACAGGGGAAAGGATAATGTACTGGGAACTCCTCAGAAGAATCTGATTTGTGGTGAGGGGAGAGAGATAAAAGCTCATTTAGGAACGACATTAACATGCTGCGTAGGTAGCTGTTTATCTGTAAATATCTCCACTGAGATTAAGAAAAGCAGTAGCTTAATAAATTAAGTACTTCCTGGAATGGTTACTGTACTGGTAACTCCGCAAACGAATCTGGATTGTGGTGAGGGAACAGAGAAAAAAAGCTCATTTAGAACCTGCACTTACGAAGGGGGTATGCAGCAGTATTTCAGGGAGTAAACCTTCTGAGAATAAAAACAGCTGGAGCTTGTTAAGGTAATTACAAAAGGAAAGGATAATGTACTGGGAGCTCCTCAGAAGAATCTGATTTGTGGTGAGGGGAGAGAGATAAAAGCTCATTTAGGAACGACATGAACATACTGGGTAGGTAGCTGTTTATCAGTAAATATCTCCACTGAGATTAAGAAAAGCAGTAGCTTAATAAATTAAGTACTTCCTGCTATGGATACTGTACTGGTAACTCCCCAAAAGAATCTGGATTGTGGTGAGGGAACAGAGAAAAAAGCTCATTGAGGACCTGCACTTACGAAGGGGGTAGGCAGCTGTATATCAGGGAGTAAACCTTCTGAGAATAAAAACAGCTGGAGCTTGTTAAGGTAATTACACAGGGGAAAGGATAATGTACTGGGAACTCATCAGAAGAATCTGATTTGTGGTGAGGGGAGAGAGATAAAAGCTCATTTAGGAACGACAAGGACATGCAGCGTAGGTAGCTGTTTATCAGTAAATATCTCCACTGAGATTAAGAAAAGCAGTAGCTTAATAAATTAAGTACTTCCTGCTATGGATACTGTACTGGTAACTCCCCAAAAGAATCTGGATTGTGGTGAGGGAACAGAGAAAAAAGCTCATTGAGGACCTGCACTTACGAAGGGGGTAGGCAGCTGTATATCAGGGAGTAAGCCTTCTGAGAATAAAAACAGCTGGAGCTTGTTAAGGTAATTACACAGGGGAAAGGATAATGTACTGGGAACTCCTCAGAAGAATCTGATTTGTGGTGAGGGGAGAGAGATAAAAGCTCATTTATTAACGACATGGACATGCTGCGTAGGTAGCTGTTTATCAGTAAATATCTCCACTGAGATTAAGAAAAGCAGTAGCTTGGCTGGGGATATGGCCTAGTGGCAAGAGTGCCTGCCTCGTATACATGAGGCCCTGGGTTCGATTCATCAGCACCACATATACAGAAAATGGCCAGAAGTGGCGCTGCGGCTCAAGTGGCAGAGTGCTTGCCTTGAGCAAAAAGGAGCCAGGGACAGTGCTCAGGCCTTGAGTCCAAGTTCCAGGACTGGCCAAAAAAAAAAAAAAAAAGAAAAGGAGTAGCTTAATAAATTAAGTACTTCTTGGTATGGTTACTGTACTGGTAACTCCCGAATAGAATCTGGATTGTGGTGACGGAACAGAGAAAAAAGCTCATTTAGGACCTGCACTTACGAACGGGGTACGCATCAGTATATCAGGGAGGAAACCTTCTGAGAATAAAAACAGCTGGAGCTTGTTAAGGTAATTACACAGAGAAAAGGATAATGTACTGGGAACTCCTCAGAAGAATCTGATTTGTGGTGAGGGAAGAGAGATAAAAGCTCATTTAGGAACGACATGAACATGCTGCGTAGGTAGCTGTTTATCAGTAAATATCTCCACTGAGATTAAGAAAAGCAGTAGCTTAATAAATTAAGTACTTCCTGGTATAGTTACTATACTGGTAACTCCCCAAAAGAATCTGGATTGTGGTGAGGGAACAAAGAAAAAAAGCTCATTTAGGACCTGCACTTACGAAGGCGGTAGGTAGCTGTATATCAGGGAGTAAACCTTCTGAGAATAAAAACAGCTGGAGTTTGTTAAGGTAATTACACAGGGGAAAGGATAATGTACTGGGAACTCCTCAGAAGAATCTGATTTGTGGTGAGGGGAGAGAGATAAAAGCTCATTTAGGAACGACATGATCATGCTGCGTAGGTAGCTGTTTATCAGTAAATATCTCCACTGAAATTAAGAAAAGCAGTAGCTTAATAAATTAAGTACTTCCTGGTATGGTTACTGTACTGGTAACTCCCCAAAAGAATCTGGATTTTGGTGAGGGAACAGAGAAAAAAGCTCATTTAGGACCTGCACTTACGAAGGGGGTAGGCAGCTGTATAACACGGAGTTAAACTTCTGAGAATAAAAACAGCTGGAGCTTGTTAAGGTAATTACAAAGGGGAAAGGATAATGTACTGGGAATTCCTCAGAAGTATCTCATTTGTGGTGAGGGGAGAGAGATAAAAGCTCATTTAGAACGACATGAACATGCTGCATAGGTAGCTGTTTATCAGTAAATATCTCCACTGAGATTAAGAAAAGCAGTAGCCTAATAAATTAAGTACTTCCTGGTATGGTTACTGTACTGGTAACTCCCCAAAAGAATCTGGATTGTGGTGAGGGAACAGAGAAAAAAGCTCATTTAGGACCTGCACTTACGAAGGGGGTAGGGCAGCTGTATATCAGGGAGTAAACCTTCTGAGAATAAAAACAGCTGGAGCTTGTTAAGGTAATTACACAGGGGAAAGGATAATGTACTGGGAACTCCTCAGAAGAATCTGATTTGTGGTGAGGGGAGAGAGATAAAAGCTCATTTAGGAACGACATGAACATGCTGCGTATGTAGCTGTTTTTCAGTAAATATCTCCACTGAGATTAAGAAAAGCAGTAGCTTAATAAATTAAGTACTTCCTGGTATGGTTACTGTACTGGTAACACCCCAAAAGAATCTGGATTGTGGTGGGGGAATAGAGAAAAAAGCTCATTTAGGACCTGCACTTACAAAGGGGTAGGCAGCTGCATATCAGGGAGGAAACCTTCTGAGAATAAAAACAGCTGGAGCTTGTTAAGGTAATTACACAGGGGAAAGGATAATGTACTGGAAACTCCTCAGAAGAATCTGATTTGAGGTGAGGGGAGAGAGATAAAAGCTCATTTAGGAACAACATGAACATGGTGCATAGGTAGCTGTTTATCATTAAATATCTCCACTGAGATTAAGAAAAGCAGTAGCTTAATAAATTAAGTACTTCCTGGTATGGTTACTGTACTGGTAACTCCCCAAAAGAATCTGGATTGTGGTGAGGGAACAGAGAAAAAAGCTCATTTAGGACCTGCACTTACGAAGGGGGTAGGCAGATGTATATCAGGGAGTAAAACTTCTGAGAATAAAAACAGCTGGATCTTGTTATGGTAATTACACAGGGGAAAGGATAATGTACTGGGAACTCCTCAGAAGAATCTGATTCGTTTTGAGGGGAGAGATAAAAGCTCATTTAGGAACGACATGAACATGCTGCGTAGGTAGCTGTTTATCAGTAAATATCTCCACTGAGATTAAGAAAAGCAGTAGCTTAATAAATTAAGTACTTCCTGGTATGGTTACTGTACTGTTCACTCCCTAAAAGAATCTGGATTGTGGTGAGGGAACAGAGAAAAAAGCTCATTTAGGACCTGCACTTACGAAGGGAGTAGGCAGCTGTATATCAGGGAGTAAACCTTCTGAGAATAAAAACAGCTGGAGCTTGTTAAGGTAATTACACAGGGGAAAGGATAATGTACTGGGAACTCCTCAGAAGAATCTGATTTGTGGTGAGGGGAGAGAGTTAAAAGCCCATTTAGGA
>NW_025957336.1:0-46364 GCF_023159225.1 Perognathus longimembris pacificus | reverse complement strand
AACTCCCCAAAAGAATCTGGATTGTGGTGAGGGAACAGAGAAAAAAGCTCATTTAGGACCTACACTTACGAAGGGGGTAGGCAGCTGTATATCAGGGAGTTAAACCTTCTGATAATAAAAACAGCTGGAGCTTGTTAAGGTAATTACACAGGGGAAAGGATAATGTACTGGGAACTCCTCAGAAGAATCTGATTTGTGGTGAGGGGAGAGAGATAAAAGCTCATTTATTAACGACATGAACATGCTGCATAGGTAGCTGTTTATCAGTAAATATCTCCACTGAGATTAAGAAAAGCAGTAGCTTAATAAATTAAGTACTTCCTGGTATGGTTACTGTACTGGTAACTCCCCATAAGAATCTGGATTGTGGTGAGGGAACAGAGAAAAAAGCTCATTTAGGACCTGCACTTACGAAGGGGGGAGGCAGCTGTATATCAGGGAGTAAACCTTCTGAGAATAAAAACAGCTGGAGCTTGTTAAGGTAATTACACAGGGGAAAGCATAATGTACTGGGAACTGCTCAGAAGAATCTCATTTGTGCTGAGGGGAGAGAGATAAAAGCTCATTTAGGAACGACATGAACAGGCTGCGTATGTAGCTGTTTATCAGTAAATATCTCCACTGAGATTAAGAAAAGCAGTAGCTTAATAAATTAAGTACTTCCTGGTATGGTTACTGTACTGGTAACACCCCAAAAGAATCTGGATTGGAGAAGGGACAGAAGACGGCGGAGGAGTGGCTGAGCCCTTGCAGCGCTCCCTCCGATATCATAGCTTTCTCACCTCATAGAAACTCTTTCTCCGAGAAAGACAGCCAAAGTAATTTCTAACAGTACAGGGATTCTGAACAGGAAGGAAAAATCGACTTTGCTGGTCTGAAAACACATAATTCAGCTCCGAGCGGCGTCCCGCCGCCGCGCCGCGCCAGCGCCGGCTCCGGCACAGTGCCGGGCACAGCCCCCCCCGCCCCCGCACTCCGCACAGCTAAAGTGTTAAATACTCCAGACGGCAGCCGAGCATGGAGGACCTCACATCGCAGAGACAGCGTGAGTACCCCCAAAATTTATCATCACTTGTGCCCACAGTCCAGCTTCTGGAAGGCATCCCTGTCCCCACCGCCAGAGCAAAGCGCCATCTTTGACACTGGCATAGGGTCAGACCAGACTGGAACTGAAGCGGGCCTGGGAAAGTGAGGTCAAAAAAGCCATCTTTGAAAAGGGCAGGAGGGGCGGAATCAGTGAGAACCAGCCCAGCCCAGAAGAACGCCCCCTGCCCCCCTGCCCTGGCGGGAGGCGAGTCCGGGGCTTAGCCAGAGATGCCCCGCCCTGCCCGCCGGAACTTCTAAACTTAAAGCAAAAGCTGCGAGCAGCTACCAGGGGCACGGAAACAACCGACGGAGGAACAAACAGTTCCAGGGACAGCTAAACGGTCCCATCACAGAGGAAGCTAATTCCCAGCCCAAAACGGAGCTGTATTCCATAGCTACCTATGCCACAGAGGCCGCCTCCCTCAGGCAAGCAACGCTCAGCGGAGCAAAACAGCCCAGAGGCGCCCCACCCTGCTGTGGTCACAGCGTAGTCAAGACCAGGCATCAAAGGCAGCGGCCCCACAGCAGACAGAGGAGCCACAGTTCCTGAGACTGCTCACGTCCCCATCGACAGAGGACGCCCAAGGCCTGCCTGCAGGCTGTGGGAATCTCAGAGACCCACGATTGCACCAACAGGGGAGAAGGTCAGAACAGAACCACCCCTTGCCAACTGAAATCAAGTCAAACCAGCCAATCAGGAAAATAGACTGCAGTCCATTGCAGGGAAATCAGAGACTGGTTTCTTTTTCTTTTCAAACATTTTTTTTTTATATAAACTTTTCTTTTAAATTTTCTTTTAATTTTTTCACACCTGAAACATCATTGGCTGGTTATTTTTTTTTTTTTAATTTTTTTTTTTGGTTTGTTTGTTTTTTGTTTGTTTTCCATTTTTATTGGTTTGTTTTATCAAGTTTTTTTGTGTTTGTTTATTTGTTTGGGTTGTTCTTTTTCTGTTATTTTCCTTTTTATCTACTTATGCTTCCTTTTTAAATAATTTTTCTCTGTTTTGTGTTTCTGTCTTCCAGTATTTTTACTTCATTTCTCTCGATGCGTCCTCTTCCTTTAAAAATTACTTTCCTATAAATAACACCTACACCCTTTTCTGCTAACTCTCCAGTGTCTGTCATTTTATCAATGTTCTTTCTACTGATTCTACTCTTCTCCACATTTCCACGTCACTGAAACTAAACCAAAATCACCCCCCCCAATACACTTTACTCTATTCTCTTTACTACCTCCAACTTACCCGCCTGACTTACTGCCTGGACCTCCAGGTTCCATTGACTCCTGGTTATTGGATAGAGGGTATCCCAGCTTAATACAAGTGAATCAAAGGGGTTCATAGAGAAAACCAGTCCTAAAAGAACTTAATATAAAAACAAGAATTGCATATAGGGTTGTAACAGTAAATAAGTAACTACTGAATACAGGGCCCAGGATCGGATGTTATATTGAAATTGTATTCTTTAGGAACACCAAATCTAACTTTATAGACAGGTATACAAGGTATCTGTATATAATTGTGAAATTGTAAGATTTACACAACAGTGCTTGGTAAGGGCTGCTTTGGGTCTTAAACAGTGCTCACAGGTGCTGGTAGACTGGCATTCCCAATTCAAATGGGCAGAAGAAACACAAGAAAGATGGCAAATAATGAAGTCTTATCCCCCACTCAAAACAAGCAGGAAGCAGAGCAGTCAATCAAAAACATAGAAGAAAACCCCCAAAATGCTCTACAAAGTTTACTGATAAACATGATAAATGAAAAATTTGAATCTCTTCAGTCAATTATGTTAGAGCGTGAGGAGGCAAAGCAAAAATTAATGGAGAATTTCATGGCATCCACAAATAGAAAGATAAGTGAGCTTCAAGAGTCAAATGAAAAGATAGCTACCCAACTTAAAGATTTGAGAGACAACACTCAAAACCAAAGTAATGAAGTTAATGAAGTAAAGAAGTCCATACAGGACCTAAGAAATGACATGGAAATCATCAGGAAAGACCAGTCAGAAGGAAAAGAGATTCGAAATCAAGTTGCTAGCCTACAGTCCCGACTAACTGAAGCAGAGGATCGAATCTCAGGAGCTGAAGATTCCTTAGACTCTATGGAGAAAGATCAAAAATCAATACAAATCCAGTCCAAGCAACAAAACAGATCGCTACAGGAGATTCAAGACACAATCAGGAAGCCCAATTTAAGGATAATAGGTATTGAGGAAAACTTGGAGAAAGAGGTTAATGGGATAGGCAACCTATTTAACAGAATACTAGCGGAGAACTTCCCAAACATCCAGAAGGAAAGGCCTATACAGGTACAAGAAGCATTTAGAACCCCAAATCGACCTGACCAGAATAGGACTTCCCACCGACACATTGTGATCAAAACAGCTTCAGCAGAGTGCAAGGAAAAAATACTCAAAGCTGTTAGGGCAAAGAAAACAATCACATATAAAGGAAAAGCAATCAGAATTACCCCAGACTTCTCAGCAGAGACCATGAAAGCAAGGAGAGCCTGGAATGAAGTATACCAAACTCTAAATAAAAATAACTACCAACCAAGAATTCTGTACCCCGCCAAACTCTCCTTCATAGCCGAAGGTCAAATAAAAGTCTTCCACAATAAGGAAAAACTGAAACAATATATCTCCACCAAACCAGCTTTACACAAAATCCTTAAAGATGTACTCTACAGGGAAAATAATCAAGATCCCAACACAGACAGAGAAATGAACCCTAATTAGTAAACACTAGATCAAGAAATGGGAAGACACACCTTTAAACAAGATAGTGATAATGAAAAGAACAAACGATCACCTCTCAATCCTAACTGTCAACATTAATGGACTTAATTCTCCAATCAAACGACATAGGCTCATAACTTGGATCAAAAATCAAGATCCATCTTTCTGCTGCCTCCAAGAGACACATCTATCCAGCAAAAGTAAACATCTTCTAAAAGTGAAAGGCTGGAAACAAATCTATCAAGCAAATGGCCCCCATAAGCAGGCTGGAGTTGCAATCCTAGTATCAGACAAAATTGACTTCAAATTAAAAAAGGTAAGAAGAGACAAAGAAGGTTACTACATACTAGTAAAAGGATCTCTCCAACAGGAAGAAATAACCATCCTAAATATCTACACACCAAATGCAGGAGCACCCAACTTCATCAAACAAACACTATTGGCTCTAAAAACATTCATAGACCCAAACACAATGATAGTGGGGGACTTTAACACTCCACTATCACCACTGGACAGATCAACACGCCAAAAACTGAACAAAGAAACCACAGAACTAAACAATTGCATAGACCAACTAGACTTAATCGACATCTACAGAATATTCCACCCAGCAAGGACAGAATACACATTCTTTTCGGCAGCACACGGAACATTCTCCAAAATAGATCACATCTTAGGGCACAAAGAAAATCTGTACAAATTCAGAAGTATCAAAATCATTCCCTGCATTCTTTCAGACCACAATGGAATAAAATTAGAGCTCAACTCACTCAGCCACCACAGAAAATCCCACAATTCATGGAGACTAAAGAACACACTGCTGAACCATCAGTGGATCATTGAAGAAATTAAAACAGAAATTCAAATGTTTATGGACTTCAACCAAGTTGAGGACACAAAGTACCAGCTCCTTTGGGACACAGCAAAGGCAGTACTCAGAGGAAAATTTATATCTCTGAGTACATACATCAACAAACTGGAGAAACAGCAACTCAGTAATCTAAGAAAGCACCTTAATTTTCTGGAGAGAGAACAGCAAGCCAAACCCCAAGTCAATAGACGGAAGCAAATAATTAGAATCAAATCAGAATTAAATCAATTAGAGACTAAAAAAACCATCGAAAGAATCAACAAAACAAAGAGTTGGTTCTTTGAAAAAATCAACAAGATAGACAGACCCCTGGCAAACCTGACCAAAGAACGAAGGCAGCACACTCAAATAAACAAGATAAGAGATGAAACAGTAGCATCACCACAGAAATAACCGAAATTCAGAAAATAATAAGGGACTATTTTGCAAACCTTTATGCCAACAAATTCGAGAACTTGGAAGAAATGGATGATTTCCTAGAAAAAATTGATACCCCCAAACTCAACTATGAAGACTTAAACCTTCTAAACAGACCCATATCCAGTATTGAAATAGAAACAGCAATAAATGATCTCCCATCCAAGAAAAGCCCAGGTCCAGACGGATTCACCGCAGAATTCTACAAGGCCTTCAAAACAGAACTCACTCCAATATTTCTCAAACTCTTCAATGAAATTGAAAGAGAACGTTCACTACCAGACTCATTTTATGAAGCCAGTATAACCCTCATCCCAAAACCAGGCAGAGACTCATCACGGAAAGAGGACTACAGACCAATCTCCCTGATGAACATAGATGCAAAAATTCTCAACAAAATTCTGGCCAATCGACTTCAACAGGTCATCAAAAAAATCATACACCACGATCAAACTGGATTCATCCCAGGGATGCAAAGCTGGTTTAATATACGCAAGTCAATTAATATAATCCACCACATCAACCGGAGCAAGGTAAAGAACCACATGGTTTTATCGCTGGATGCGGAAAAAGCGTTCGATAAAATCCAGCACCCATTTATGCTAAAAGCCCTGGAAAAACTGGGATTCCAGGGAACATTCCTGAATATAATCAAGGCAGTTTATGACAAACCAACAGCAAGCATAACTCTAAATGGTGAAAAACTAAAGCCATTCCCTTTAAAATCAGGAACAAGGCAGGGATGTCCACTCTCTCCCCTGCTCTTCAACATAGTACTAGAATTCCTAGCCAGAGCAATTAGGCAAGAAGAGAATATAAAGGGGATCCAAATAGGAAAAGATGAAGTTAAACTTTCTCTCTTCGCAGATGACATGATCCTATACCTAAAGAATCCCATAGACTCTACCCCCAAGCTACTAGAGCTGATCCAAAACTTTGGCAAAGTTGCAGGTTATAAAATAAACCTTCAAAAATCAACGGCCTTTCTCTATGCTAACAACCCGAAGACCGAGGCTGAAATCAGGAAAGCAACTCCTTTTGCAATAGCCCCCAAAAACATAAAATACCTAGGAATAAACTTAACCAAAGAAGTGAAAGACCTCTTTGAGGAGAACTTTAAAACCTTGAAAAATGAAATTAAGTCAGAATTAAGGAAATGGAAAAACCTCCCATGCTCCTGGATTGGGAGGATTAATATAATCAAAATGGCAATATTGCCAAAGGCTATCTACAAATTCAATGCAATACCCATTAATATCCCAACACCATTCTTTAATGAAATAGAGGAAGCAATCCAGAAATTCATATGGAACAATAAAAGACCTAGAATAGCAAAAACACTCCTAAGCAGAAAGAACAGTGCTGGAGGAATTACAATACCCAACTTCAAGCTGTATTATAAAGCTATAGTAATAAAAACAGCTTGGTATTGGCACCGGAACAGGCCTGAAGACCAATGGAACAGAATTGAAGACCCAGAATTAAACCCACAGAACTACGCCTACTTAATCTTTGATAAAGGAGCTAAAACAATAGTATGGAAGAAAGATAGCCTCTTTAACAAGTGGTGCTGGCAAAACTGGCTCAACACATGCAACAAACTAAAACTAGATCCTTATATATCACCCTGCACCAAAATAAACTCCAAATGGATTAAAGACCTTGAAATCAAAACAGGCACCCTGAAAACACTAAAGGAAGGAGTAGGGGAAACACTCGGGCTCCTTGGCACAGGACAGAACTTCCTTAACAAAGACCCTGAAAGGCTACAAATCAAAGAAAAGTTGGACAAATGGGACTGCATTAAACTGCAGAGCTTCTGCATGGCAAAGGACATAGCTCTCAAGATAAACAGAAAGCCCACAGACTGGGAGAAGATCTTTACCGGACATTCAACAGACAAAGGCCTCATCTCTAAAATATATGCAGAACTAAAAAAATTACCTTCTTCCAAAACAAAACCGCAAAGAACCAATAGCCCCCTCAACAAGTGGGCTAAAGACTTACAAAGAAACTTCTCTGATGAGGAAATGAGAATGGCCAATAGACATATGAAAAAATGCTCTACATCACTGGCCATAAAGGAAATGCAAATCAAAACAACATTGAGATTCCATCTCACCCCAGCAAGAATGTCATATATCAAGAAAACTAATAATAACAATTGTTGGAGGGGATGTGGCCAAAAGGGAACCCTACTTCATTGTTGGTGGGAATGTAAACTGGTTCAGCCACTCTGGCAAGCAGTATGGAGATTCCTCAGAAGGCTCAATATAGAACTCCCCTATGACCCAGCAGCCCCACTGTTGGGTATCTATCCAAAAGACCACAAACAAAATCACAGTAATGCCACCAGCACAACAATGTTCATCGCAGCACAATTTGTCATAGCGAGAATCTGGAACCAACCCAGATGCCCCTCCATAGATGAATGGATCAGGAAAATGTGGTACATATACACAATGGAATTTTATGCCTCTATCAGAAAGAATGACATTGTTCCATTTGTAAGGAAATGGAAGGACTTGGAAAAAGTTATACTAAGTGAAGTGAGCCAGACCCAAAGAAACATGGACTCTATGGCCTCCCTTATTGGGAATAATTAGTACAGGTTTAGGCAAGCCATAGCAGAGGTTCACAAGGCCCAATAGCTATACCCTTAGGAACACATAAGATGATGCTAAGTGAAATGAACTCCATGTTATGGAAACAATTGATATATCACAGTTGTAACTACTTTCAACGTCCTAGGTGTATGTGTAGTTTCTATTATTGATGATGCTCTTGTATCACCTTCCTATGGTTGTACCTACACTATCTCTGTAATCTTATCTGAGTATATTGGAAACCGTGTTTACTGGTATTGGAAGTAGGAAATTGAAAGGGAATACCAAATTTGAGAGACACAGGGTAAAAAAAGAGAAATAACGACAAAAGCAATACTTGCAAAACTGTCTGGTGTAAGTGAACTGAACACTGGGGGGGGGAGGGAAAGGGGGGAGGGAGGGGGCATGAGGGACAAGGTAACAAACAGTACAAGAAATGTATCCAATGCCCAACGTATGATACTGTAACCTCTCTGTACATCAGTTTGACAATAAAAATTTGAGAAAAAAAAAAAAAAAAGAATCTGGATTGTGGTGAGGGAACAGAGAAAAAAGCTCATTTAGGACCTGCACTTACGAAGGGGGTAGGCAGCTGTATATCAGGGAGTAAACCTTCTGAGAATAAAAACAGCTGGAGCTTGTTAAGGTACTTACACAGGGGAAAGGATGAGGTACTGGGAACTCCTCAGAATAATCTGATTTGTGGTGAGGGGAGAGAGATAAAAGCTCATTTAGGAACGACATGAACATGCTGCATACGTAGCTGTTTATCAGTAAATATCTCCACTGAGATTAAGAAAAGCAATAGCTTAATAAATTAAGTACTTCCTGGTATGGTTACTGTACTGGTTACTCCCCAAAAGAATCTGGATTGTGGTGAGGGAACAGAGAAAAAAGCTCATTTAGGACCTGCACTTACGAAGGGGGTAGGCAGCTGTATATCAGGGAGTAAACCTTCTGAGAATAAAAACAGCTGGAGTTTGTTAAGGTAATTACACAGGGGAAAGGATAATGTACTGGGAACTCCTCAGAAGAATCTGATTTGTGGTGAGGGGAGAGAGATAAAAGCTCATTTAGGAACGACATGTACATGCTGCTTAGGTAGCTGTTTATCAGGAAATATCTCCACTGCGATTAAGAAAAGCAGTAGCTTAATAAATTAAGTACTTCCTGGTATGGTTACTGTACTCGTAACTCCCCAAAAGAATCTGGATTGTGGTGAGGGAACAGAGAAAAAAGCTCATTTAGGACCTGCACTTACGAAGGGGTTAGGCAGCTGTATATCAGGGAGTAAACCTTCTGAGAATAAAAACAGCTGGAGCTTGTTAAGGTAATTACACAGGGGAAAGGATAATGTACTGGGAACTCCTCAGAAGAATCTGATTTGTGGTGACGGGAGAGAGATAAAAGCTCATTTAGGAACGACATGAACATGCTGCGTACGTAGCTGTTTATCAGTAAATATCTCCACTGAAATTAAGACAAGCAGTAGCTTAATAAATTAAGTACTTCCTGGTATGGTTACTGTACTGGTAACTCCCCAAAAGAATCTGGATTGTGGTGAGGGAACAGAGAAAAAAGCTCATTTAGGACCTACACTTACGAAGGGGGTAGGCAGCTGTATATCAGGGAGTAAACCTTCTGAGAATAAAAACAGCTGGAGCTTGTTAAGGTAATTACACAGGGGAAAGCATAATGTACTGGGAACTCCTCAGAAGAATCTCATTTTTGCTGAGGGGAGAGAGATAATAGCTCATTTAGGAACGACATGAACATGCTGCGTATGTAGCTGTTTATCAGTAAATATCTCCACTGAGATTAAGAAAAGCAGTAGCTTAATAAATTAAGTACTTCCTGGTATGGTTACTGTACTGGTAACACCCCAAAAGAATCTGGATTGTGGTGAGGGAACAGAGAAAAAAGCTCATTTAGGACCTGCACTTACGAAGGGGGTAGGCAGCTGTATATCAGGGAGTAAACCTTCTGAGAAAAAAAACAGCTTTAGCTTGTTAAGGTACTTACACAGGGGAAAGGATAATGTACTGGGAACTCCTCAGAAGAATCTGATTTGTGGTGAGGGGAGAGAGATAAAAGCAAATTTAGGAACGACATGAACATGCTGCGTACGTAGCTGTTTATCAGTAAATATCTCCACTGAGATTAAGAAAAGCAGTAGCTTAATAAATTAAGTACTTCCTGGTATGGTTACTGTACTGGTCACTCCGCAAAACAATCTGGATTGTGTTGAGGCAACAGAGAAAAAAGCTCATTTAGGACCTACACTTACGAAGGGGGTAGGCAGCTGTATATCAGGGAGTAAACCTTCTGAGAATAAAAACAGCTGGAGCTTGTTAAGGTAATTACACAGGGGAAAGGATAATGTACTGGGAACTCCTCAGAAGAATCTGATTTGTGGTGAGGGGAGAGAGATAAAAGCTCATTTAGGAACGACATGAACATGCTGCGTATGTAGCTGTTTATCAGTAAATATCTCCACTGAGATTAAGAAAAGCAGTAGCTTAATAAATTAAGTATTTCCTGGTATGGTTACTGTACTGGTAACTCCCCAAAAGAATCTGGATTGTGGTGAGGGAACAGAGAAAAAAGCTCACTTAGGACCTGCACTTACGAAGGGGGTAGGCAGCTGTATATCAGGGAGTAAACCTTCTGAGAATAAAAACAGCTGGAGCTTGTTAAGGTAATTACACAGGGGAAAGGATAATGTACTGGGAACTGCTCAGAAGAATCTGATTTGTGGTGACGGGAGAGAGATAAAAGCTCATTTAGGAACGACATGAACATGCTGCGTACGTAGCTGTTTATCAGTAAATATCTCCACTGAGATTAAGAAAACAGTAGCTTAATAAATTAAGTACTTCCTGGTATGGTTACTGTACTGGTAACTCCCCAAAAGAATCTGGATTGTGGTGAGGCAACAGAGAAAAAAGCTCATTTAGGACCTGCACTTACGAAGGGGGTAGGCAGCTGTATATCAGGGAGTAAACCTTCTGAGAATAAAAACAGCTGGAGCTTGTTAAGGTAATTACACAGGGGAAAGGATAATGTACTGGGAACTCCTCAGAACAATCTGATTTGTGGTGAGGGGAGAGAGATAAAAGCTCATTTAGGAACGACATGAACATGCTGCGTAGGTAGCTGTTTATCAGTAAATATCTCCACTGAGATTAAGAAAAGCAGTAGCTTAATAAATTAAGTACTTCCTGGTATGGTTACTGTACTGGTAACTCCCCAAAAGAATCTGGATTGTGGTGAAGGAACAGAGAAAAAAGTTCATTTATGACCTGCACTTACTAAGGGGGTAGGCAGCTGTATATCAGGGAGTAAACCTTCTGAGAATAAAAACAGCTGGAGCTTGTTAAGGTAATTACACAGGGGAAAGGATAATGTATTGGGAACTCCTCAGAAGAATATGATTTGTGTTGAGGGGAGAGAGATAAAAGCTCATTTAGGAACGACATGAACATGCTGCGTAGGTAGCTGTTTATCAGTAAATATCTCCACTGAGTTTAAGAAAAGCAGTATCTTAATAAATTAAGTACTTCCTGGTATGGTTACTGTACTTGTAACTCCCCAAAAGAATCTGGATTGTGGTAAGAGAACAGAGAAAAAAGCTCATTTAGGACCTGCACTTACGAAGGGGGTAGGCAGCTGTATATCAGGGAGTAAACCTTCTGAGAATAAAAACAGCTGGAGCTTGTTAAGGTAATTACCACAGGGGAAAAGATGAAGTACTGGGAACTCCTCAGAAGAATCTGATTTGTGGTGAGGGGAGAGAGATAAAAGCTCATTTAGGAAAGACATGAACATGCTGCATACGTAGCTGTTTATCAGTAAATATCTCCACTGAGATTAAGAAAAGCAGTATCTTAATAAATTAAGTACTTCCTGGTATGGTTACTGTACTGGTTACTCCCCAAAAGAATCTGGATTGTGGTGAGGGAACAGAGAAAAAAGCTCAATTAGGACCTGCACTTACGAAGGGGGTAGGCAGCTGTATATCAGGGAGTAAACCTTCTGAGAATATAAACAGCTGGAGCTTGTTAAGGTAATTACACAGGGGAAAGGATAATGTACTGGGAACTCGTCAGAAGAATCTGATTTGTGGTGAGGGGAGAGAGATAAAAGCTCATTTAGGAACGACATGAACATGCTGCGTAGGTAGCTGTTTATCAGTAAATATCTCCACTGAGATTAAGAAAAGCAGTAGCTTAATAAATTAAGTACTTCCTGGTATGGTTACTGTACTGGTAACTCCCCAAAAGAATCTGGATTGTGGTGAGGGAACAGAGAAAAAAGCTCATTTAGGACCTGCACTTACGAAGGGGGTAGGCAGCTGTATATCAGGGAGTAAACCTTCTGAGAATAAAAACAGCTGGAGCTTGTTAAGGTAATTACACAGGGGAAAGGATAATGTACTGGGAACTCTCAGAAGAATCTGATTTGTGGTGAGGGGAGAGAGATAAAAGCTCATTTAGGAACGACATGAACATGCTGCGTAGGTAGCTGTTTATCAGTAAATATCTCCACTGAGATTAAGAAAAGCAGTAGCTTAATAAATTAAGTACTTCCTGGTATGGTTACTGTACTGGTAACTCCCAAAAGAATCTGGATTGTGGTGAGGGAACAGAGAAAAAAGCTCATTTAGGACCTGCACTTACGAAGGGGGTAGGCAGCTGTATATCAGGGAGTAAACCTTCTGAGAATAAAAACAGCTGGAGCTTGTTAAGGTAATTACACAGGGGAAAGGATAATGTACTGGGAACTCCTCAGAAGAATCTGATTTGTGGTGAGGGGAGAGAGATAAAAGCTCATTTAGGAACGACATGAACATGCTGCGTAGGTAGCTCTTTGTCAGTAAATATCTCCACTGAGATTAAGAAAAGCAGTAGCTTAATAAATTAAGTACTTCCTGGTATGGTTACTGTACTGGTAACTCCCCAAAAGAATCTGGATTGTGGTGAGGGAACAGAGAAAAAAGCTCATTTAGGACCTGCACTTACGAAGGGGGTAGGCAGCTGTATATCAGGGAGTAAACCTTCTGAGAATAAAAACAGCTGGAGCTTGTTAAGGTAATTACACAGGGGAAAGGATAATGTACTGGGAACTCCTCAGAAGAATCTGATTTGTGGTGAGGGGAGAGAGATAAAAGCTCATTTAGGAACGACATGAACATGCTGCGTAGGTAGCTGTTTATCAGTAAATATCTCCACTGAGATTAAGAAAAGCAGTAGCTTAATAAATTAAGTACTTCCTGGTATGGTTACTGTACTTGTAACTCCCCAAAAGAATCTGGATTGTGGTTGAGGGAACAGAGAAAAAAGCTCATTTAGGACCTGCACTTACGAAGGGGGTAGGCAGCTGTATATCAGGGAGTAAACCTTCTGAGAATAAAAACAGCTGGAGCTTGTTAAGGTAATTACACAGGGGAAAGGATAATGTACTGGGAACTCCTCAGAAGAATCTGATTTGTGGTGAGGGGAGAGAGATAAAAGCTCATTTAGGAACGACATGAACATGCTGCGTACGTAGCTGTTTATCAGTAAATATCTCCACTGAGATTAAGAAAAGCAGTAGCTTAATAAATTAAGTACTTCCTGGTATGGTTACTGTACTGGTAACTCCCCAAAAGAATCTGGATTGTGGTGAGGGAACAGAGAAAAAAGCTCACTTAGGACCTGCACTTACGAAGGGGGTAGGCAGCTGTATATCAGGGAGTAAACCTTCTGAGAATAAAAACAGCTGGAGCTTGTTAAGGTAATTACACAGGGGAAAAGATGAAGTACTGGGAACTCCTCAGAATAATCTGATTTGTGGTGAGGGGAGAGAGATAAAAGCTCATTTAGGAACGACATGAACATGCTGCATACGTAGCTGTTTATCAGTAAATATCTCCACTGAGATTAAGAAAAGCAGTATCTTAATAAATTAAGTACTTCCTGGTATGGTTACTGTACTGGTAACTCCCCAAAAGAATCTGGATTGTGGTGAGGGAACAGAGAAAAAAGCTCATTTAGGACCTGCACTTACGAAGGGGGTAGGCAGCTGTATATCAGGGAGTAAACCTTCTGAGAATAAAAACAGCTGGAGCTTGTTAAGGTAATTACACAGGGGAAAAGATGAAGTACTGGGAACTCCTCAGAAGAATCTGATTTGTGGTGAGGGGAGAGAGATAAAAGCTCATTTAGGAACGACATGAACATGCTGCGTACGTAGCTGTTTATCAGTAAATAGCTCCACTGAGATTAAGAAAAGCAGTAGCTTAATAAATTAAGTACTTCCTGGTATGGTTACTGTACTGGTAACTCCCCAAAAGAATCTGGATTGTGGTGAGGGAACAGAGAAAAAAGCTCATTTAGGACCTGCACTTACGAAGGGGGTAGGCAGCTGTATATCAGGGAGTAAACCTTCTGAGAATAAAAACAGCTGGAGCTTTGTTAAGGTAATTACACAGGGGAAAGGATAATGTATTGGGAACTCCTCAGAAGAATCTGATTTGTGGTGAGGGGAGAGAGATAAAAGCTCATTTAGGAACGACATGAACATGCTGCTAGGTAGCTGTTTATCAGTAAATATCTCCACTGAGATTAAGAAAAGCAGTAGCTTAATAAATTAAGTACTTCCTGGTATGGTTACTGTACTGGTAACACCCCAAAAGAATCTGGATTGTGGTGAGGGAACAGAGAAAAAAGCTCATTTAGGACCTGCACTTACGAAGGGGGTAGGCAGCTGTATATCAGGGAGTAAACCTTCTGAGAATAAAAACAGCTGGAGCTTGTTAAGGTAATTACACAGGGGAAAGGATAATGTACTGGGAACTCCTCAGAAGAATCTGATTTGTGGTGAGGGGAGAGAGATAAAAGCAAATTTAGGAACGACATGAACATGCTGCGTACGTAGCTGTTTATCAGTAAATATCTCCACTGAGATTAAGAAAAGCAGTAGCTTAATAAATTAAGTACTTCCTGGTATGGTTACTGTACTGGTCACTCCCCAAAAGAATATGGATTGTGTTGAGGGAACAGAGAAAAAAGCTCATTTAGGACCTACACTTACGAAGGGGGTAGGCAGCTGTATATCAGGGAGTAAACCTTCTGAGAATAAAAACAGCTGGAGATTGTTAAGGTAATTACACAGGGGAAAGGATAATGTACTGGGAACTCCTCAGAAGAATCTGATTTGTGGTGAGGGGAGAGAGATAAAAGCTCATTTAGGAACGACATGAAGATGCTGCGTACATAGCTGTTTATCAGTAAATATCTCCACTGAGATTAAGAAAAGCAGTATCTTAATAAATTAAGTACTTCCTGGTATGGTTACTGTACTGGTAACTCCCCAAAAGAATCTGGATTGTGGTGAGGGAACAGAGAAAAAAGCTCACTTAGGACCTGCACTTACGAAGGGGGTAGGCAGCTGTATATCAGGGAGTAAACCTTCTGAGAATAAAAACAGCTGGAGCTTGTTAAGGTAATTACACAGGGGAAAGCATAATGTACTGGGAACTCCTCAGAAGAATCTCATTTGTGTGAGGGGAGAGAGATAAAAGCTCATTTAGGAACGACATGAACATGCTGCGTGTGTAGCTGTTTATCAGTAAATATCTCCACTGAGATTAAGAAAAGCAGTAGCTTAATAAATTAAGTACTTCCTGGTATGGTTACTGTACTGGTAACTCCCCAAAAGAATCTGGATTGTGGTGAGGGAACAGAGAAAAAAGCTCATTTAGGACCTGCACTTACGAAGGGGGTAGGCAGCTGTATATCAGGGAGTAAACCTTCTGAGAATAAAAACAGCTGGAGCTTGTTAAGGTAATTACACAGGGGAAAGCATAATGTACTGGGAACTCCTCAGAAGAATCTGATTTGTGGTGAGGGGAGAGAGATAAAAGCTCATTTAGGAACGACATGAACATGCTGCGTATGTAGCTGTTTATCAGTAAATATCTCCACTGAGATTAAGAAAAGCAGTAGCTTAATAAATTAAGTACTTCCTGGTATGGTTACTGTACTGGTAACACCCCAAAAGAATCTGGATTGTGGTGAGGGAACAGAGAAAAAAGCTCTTTTAGGACCTGCACTTACGAAGGGGGTAGGCAGCTGTATATCAGGGAGTAAACCTTCTGAGAATAAAAACAGCTGGAGCTTGTTAAGGTAATTACACAGGGGAAAGGATAATGTACTGGGAACTCCTCAGAAGAATCTGATTTGTGGTGAGGGGAGAGAGATAAAAGCAAATTTAGGGAACGACATGAACATGCTGCGTACGTAGCTGTTTATCAGTAAATATCTCCACTGAGATTAAGAAAAGCAGTAGCTTAATAAATTAAGTACTTCCTGGTATGGTTACTGTACTGGTCACTCCCCAAAACAATCTGGATTGTGTTGAGGGAACAGAGAAAAAAGCTCATTTAGGACCTACACTTACGAAGGGGGTAGGCAGCTGTATATCAGGGAGTAAACCTTCTGAGAATAAAAACAGCTGGAGCTTGTTAAGGTAATTACACAGGGGAAAGGATAATGTACTGGGAACTCCTCAGAAGAATCTGATTTGTGGTGAGGGGAGAGAGATAAAAGCTCATTTAGGAACGACATGAACATGCTGCATAGGTAGCTGTTTATCAGTAAATATCTCCACTGAGATTAAGAAAAGCAGTAGCTTAATAAATTAAGTACTTCCTGGTATGGTTACTGTACTGGTAACTCCCCAAAACAATCTGGATTGTGGTGAGGGAACAGAGAAAAAAGCTCATTTAGGACCTGCACTTACGAAGGGGGTAGGCAGCTGTATATCAGGAGTAAACCTTCTGAGAATAAAAACAGCTGGAGCTTGTTAAGGTAATTACACAGGGGAAAGCATAATGTACTGGGAACTCCTCAGAAGAATCTCCTTTGTGCTGAGGGGAGAGAGATAAAAGCTCATTTAGGAACGACATGAACATGCTGCATACGTAGCTGTTTATCAGTAAATATCTCCACTGAGTTAAGAAAAGCAGTATCTTAATAAATTAAGTACTTCCTGGTATGGTTACTGTACTGGTAACTCCCCAAAAGAATCTGGATTGTGGTGAGGGAACAGAGAAAAAAGCTCAATTAGGACCTGCACTTACGAAGGGGGTAGGCAGCTGTATATCAGGGAGTAAACCTTCTGAGAATAAAAACAGCTGGAGTTGTTAAGGTAATTACACAGGGGAAAGGATAATGTACTGGGAACTCCTCAGAAGAATCTGATTTGTGGTGAGGGGAGAGAGATAAAAGCTCATTTAGGAACGACATGACATGCTGCTTAGTAGCTGTTTATCAGTAAATATCTCCACTGAGATTAAGAAAAGCAGTAGCTTAATAAATTAAGTACTTCCTGGTATGGTTACTGTACTGGTAACACCCCAAAAGAATGTGGATTGTGGTGAGGGAACAGAGAAAAAAGCTCATTTAGGACCTGCACTTACGAAGGGGGTAGGCAGCTGTATATCAGGGAGTAAACCTTCTGAGAATAAAAACAGCTGGAGCTTGTTAAGGTACTTACACAGGGGAAAGGATAATGTACTGGGAACTCCTCAGAAGAATCTGATTTGTGGTGAGGGGAGGAGATAAAAGCAAATTTAGGAACGACATGAACATGCTGCGTACGTAGCTGTTTATCAGTAAATATCTCCACTGAGATTAAGAAAAGCAGTAGCTTAATAAATTAAGTACTTCCTGGTATGGTTACTGTACTGGTCACTCCCCAAAACAATCTGGATTGTGTGAGGCAACAGAGAAAAAAGCTCATTTAGGACCTACACTTACGAAGGGGGTAGGCAGCTGTATATCAGGGAGTAAACCTTCTGAGAATAAAAACAGCTGGAGCTTGTTAAGGTAATTACACAGGGGAAAGGATAATGTACTGGGAACTCCTCAGAAGAATCTGATTTGTGGTGAGGGGAGAGAGATAAAAGCTCATTTAGGAACGACATGAACATGCTGCGTACGTAGCTGTTTATCAGTAAATATCTCCACTGAGATTAAGAAAAGCAGTATCTTAATAAATTAAGTACTTCCTGGTATGGTTACTGTACTGGTAACTCCCCAAAAGAATCTGGATTGTGGTGAGGGAACAGAGAAAAAAGCTCACTTAGGACCTGCACTTACGAAGGGGGTAGGCAGCTGTATATCAGGGAGTAAACCTTCTGAGAATAAAAACAGCTGGAGCTTGTTAAGGTAATTACACAGGGGAAAGGATAATGTACTGGGAACTCCTCAGAAGAATCTCATTTCTGTGAGGGGAGAGAGATAAAAGCTCATTTAGGAACGACATGAACATGCTGCGTGTGTAGCTGTTTATCAGTAAATATCTCCACTGAGATTAAGAAAAGCAGTAGCTTAATAAATTAAGTACTTCCTGGTATGGTTACTGTACTGGTAACACCCCAAAAGAATCTGGATTGTGGTGAGGGAACAGAGAAAAAAGCTCATTTAGGACCTGCACTTACGAAGGGGGTAGGCAGCTGTATATCAAGGAGTAAACCTTCTGAGAATAAAAACAGCTGGAGCTTGTTAAGGTAATTACACAGGGGAAAGGATAATGTACTGGGAACTCCTCAGAAGAATCTGATTTGTGGTGAGGGGAGAGAGATAAAAGCTCATTTAGGAACGACATGACATGCTGCCTTAGGTAGCTGTTTATCAGTAAATATCTCCACTGCGATTAAGAAAAGCAGTAGCTTAATAAATTAAGTACTTCCTGGTATGGTTACTGTACTGGTAACTCCCCAAAAGAATCTGGATTGTGGTGAGGGAACAGAGAAAAAAGCTCATTTAGGACCTGCACTTACGAAGGGGGTAGGCAGCTGTATATCAGGGAGTAAACCTTCTGAGAATAAAAACAGCTGGAGCTTGTTAAGGTAATTACACAGGGGAAAGGATAATGTACTGGGAACTCCTCAGAAGAATCTGATTTGTGGTGAGGGGAGGAGATAAAAGCAAATTTAGGAACGACATGAACATGCTGCGTACGTAGCTGTTTATCAGTAAATATCTCCACTGCGATTAAGAAAAGCAGTAGCTTAATAAATTAAGTACTTCCTGGTATGGTTACTGTACTGGTAACTCCCCAAAAGAATC
This sequence comes from Perognathus longimembris pacificus, assembly GCF_023159225.1. Lineage (NCBI taxonomy): Eukaryota > Metazoa > Chordata > Mammalia > Rodentia > Heteromyidae > Perognathus > Perognathus longimembris. The sequence continues at coordinate 27,526 of NW_025957336.1, read as the reverse complement.
TGGATTGTGGTGAGGGAACAGAGAAAAAAGCTCATTTAGGACCTGCACTTACGAAGGGGGTAGGCAGCTGTATATCAGGGAGTAAACCTTCTGAGAATAAAAACAGCTGGAGCTTGTTAAGGTAATTACACAGGGGAAAGCATAATGTACTGGGAACTCCTCAGAAGAATCTCATTTGTGCTGAGGGGAGAGAGATAAAAGCTCATTTAGGAACGACATGAACATGCTGCGTATGTAGCTGTTTATCAGTAAATATCTCCACTGAGATTAAGAAAAGCAGTAGCTTAATAAATTAAGTACTTCCTGGTATGGTTACTGTACTGGTAACACCCCAAAAGAATCTGGATTGTGGTGAGGGAACAGAGAAAAAAGCTCATTTAGGACCTGCACTTACGAAGGGGGTAGGCAGCTGTATATCAGGGAGTAAACCTTCTGAGAATAAAAACAGCTGGAGCTTGTTAAGGTACTTACACAGGGGAAAGGATAATGTACTGGGAACTCCTCAGAAGAATCTGATTTGTGGTGAGGGGAGAGAGATAAAAGCAAATTTAGGAACGACATGAACATGCTGCGTACGTAGCTGTTTATCAGTAAATATCTCCACTGAGATTAAGAAAAGCAGTAGCTTAATAAATTAAGTACTTCCTGGTATGGTTACTGTACTGGTCACTCCCAAAACAATCTGGATTGTGTTGAGGCAACAGAGAAAAAAGCTCATTTAGGACCTACACTTACGAAGGGGGTAGGCAGCTGTATATCAGGGAGTAAACCTTCTGAGAATAAAAACAGCTGGAGCTTGTTAAGGTAATTACACAGGGGAAAGGATAATGTACTGGGAACTCCTCAGAAGAATCTGATTTGTGGTGAGGGGAGAGAGATAAAAGCTCATTTAGGAACGACATGAACATGCTGCATAGGTAGCTGTTTATCAGTAAATATCTCCACTGAGATTAAGAAAAGCAGTAGCTTAATAAATTAAGTACTTCCTGGTATGGTTACTGTACTGGTAACACCCCAAAAGAATCTGGATTGTGGTGAGGGAACAGAGAAAAAAGCTCATTTAGGACCTGCACTTACGAAGGGGGTAGGCTGCTGTATATCAGGGAGTAAACCTTCTGAGAATAAAAACAGCTGGAGCTTGTTAAGGTAATTACACAGGGGAAAGGATAATGTACTGGGAACTCCTCAGAAGAATCTCATTTGTGCTGAGGGGAGAGAGATAAAAGCTCATTTAGGAACGACATGAACATGCTGCGTATGTTGCTGTTTATCAGTAAATATCTCCACTGAGATTAAGAAAAGCAGTAGCTTAATAAATTAAGTACTTCCTGGTATGGTTACTGTACTGGTAACACCCCAAAAGAATCTGGATTGTGGTGAGGGAACAGAGAAAAAAGCTCATTTAGGACCTGCACTTACGAAGGGGGTAGGCAGCTGTATATCAGGGAGTAAACCTTCTGAGAATAAAAACAGCTGGAGCTTGTTAAGGTAATTACACAGGGGAAAGGATAATGTACTGGGAACTCCTCAGAAGAATCTGATTTGTGGTGAGGGGAGAGAGATAAAAGCTCATTTAGGAACGACATGAACATGCTGCGTATGTAGCTGTTTATCAGTAAATATCTCCACTGAGATTAAGAAAAGCAGTAGCTTAATAAATTAAGTACTTCCTGGTATGGTTACTGTACTGGTAACACCCCAAAAGAATCTGGATTGTGGTGAGGGAACAGAGAAAAAAGCTCATTTAGGACCTGCACTTACGAAGGGGGTAGGCAGCTGTATATCAGGGAGTAAACCTTCTGAGAATAAAAACAGCTGGAGCTTGTTAAGGTAATTACACAGGGGAAAGGATAATGTACTGGGAACTCCTCAGAAGAATCTGATTTGTGGTGAGGGGAGGAGATAAAAGCAAATTTAGGAACGACATGAACATGCTGCGTACGTAGCTGTTTATCAGTAAATATCTCCACTGAGATTAAGAAAAGCAGTAGCTTAATAAATTAAGTACTTCCTGGTATGGTTACTGTACTGGTCACTCCCCAAAACAATCTGGATTGTGGTGAGGGAACAGAGAAAAAAGCTCATTTAGGACCTGCACTTACGAAGGGGGTAGGCAGCTGTATATCAGGGAGTAAACCTTCTGAGAATAAAAACAGCTGGAGCTTGTTAAGGTAATTACACAGGGGAAAGGATAATGTACTGGGAACTCCTCAGAAGAATCTGATTTGTGGTGAGGGGAGAGAGATAAAAGCTCATTTAGGAACGACATGAACATGCTGCGTACGTAGCTGTTTATCAGTAAATATCTCCACTGAGATTAAGAAAAGCAGTAGCTTAATAAATTAAGTACTTCCTGGTATGGTTACTGTACTGGTAACTCCCCTAAAGAATCTGGATTGTGGTGAGGGAACAGAGAAAAAAGCTCATTTAGGACCTGCACTTACGAAGGGGGTAGGCAGCTGTATATCAGGGAGTAAACCTTCTGAGAATAAAAACAGCTGGAGCTTGTTAAGGTAATTACACAGGGGAAAGCATAATGTACTGGGAACTCCTCAGAAGAATCTCATTTGTGCTGAGGGGAGAGAGATAAAAGCTCATTTAGGAACGACATGAACATGCTGCGTGTGTAGCTGTTTATCAGTAAATATCTCCACTGAGATTAAGAAAAGCAGTAGCTTAATAAATTAAGTACTTCCTGGTATGGTTACTGTACTGGTAACACCCCAAAAGAATCTGGATTGTGGTGAGGGAACAGAGAAAAAAGCTCATTTAGGACCTGCACTTACGAAGGGGGTAGGCAGCTGTATATCAGGGAGTAAACCTTCTGAGAATAAAAACAGCTGGAGCTTGTTAAGGTAATTACACAGGGGAAAGGATAATGTACTGGGAACTCCTCAGAAGAATCTGATTTGTGGTGAGGAGAGAGATAAAAGCTCATTTAGGAACGACATGAACATGCTGCTTACGTAGCTGTTTATCAGTAAATATCTCCACTGAGATTAAGAAAAGCAGTAGCTTAATAAATTAATACTTCCTGGTATGGTTACTGTACTGGTAACTCCCCAAAAGAATCTGGATTGTGGTGAGGGAACAGAGAAAAAAGCTCATTTAGGACCTGCACTTACGAAGGGGGTAGGCAGCTGTATATCAGGGAGTAAACCTTCTGAGAATAAAAACAGCTGGAGCTTGTTAAGGTAATTACACAGGGGAAAGCATAATGTACTGGGAACTCCTCAGAAGAATCTCATTTGTGCTGAGGGGAGAGAGATAAAAGCACATTTAGGAACGACATGAACATGCTGCGTATGTTGCTGTTTATCAGTAAATATCTCCACTGAGATTAAGAAAAGCAGTAGCTTAATAAATTAAGTACTTCCTGGTATGGTTACTGTACTGGTAACACCCCAAAAGAATCTGGATTGTGGTGAGGGAACAGAGAAAAAAGCTCATTTAGGACCTGCACTTACGAAGGGGGTAGGCAGCTGTATATCAGGGAGTAAACCTTCTGAGAATAAAAACAGCTGGAGCTTGTTAAGGTACTTACACAGGGGAAAGGATAATGTACTGGGAACTCCTCAGAAGAATCTGATTTGTGGTGAGGGGAGAGAGATAAAAGCAAATTTAGGAACGACATGAACATGCTGCGTACGTAGCTGTTTATCAGTAAATATCTCCACTGAGATTAAGAAAAGCAGTAGCTTAATAAATTAAGTACTTCCTGGTATGGTTACTGTACTGGTCACTCCCCAAAACAATCTGGATTGTGTTGAGGCAACAGAGAAAAAAGCTCATTTAGGACCTACACTTACGAAGGGGGTAGGCAGCTGTATATCAGGGAGTAAACCTTCTGAGAATAAAAACAGCTGGAGCTTGTTAAGGTAATTACACAGGGGAAAGGATAATGTACTGGGAACTCCTCAGAAGAATCTGATTTGTGGTGAGGGGAGAGAGATAAAAGCTCATTTAGGAACGACATGAACATGCTGCATAGGTAGCTGTTTATCAGTAAATATCTCCACTGAGATTAAGAAAAGCAGTAGCTTAATAAATTAAGTACTTCCTGGTATGGTTACTGTACTGGTAACACCCCAAAAGAATCTGGATTGTGGTGAGGGAACAGAGAAAAAAGCTCATTTAGGACCTGCACTTACGAAGGGGGTAGGCTGCTGTATATCAGGGAGTAAACCTTCTGAGAATAAAAACAGCTGGAGCTTGTTAAGGTACTTACATAGGGGAAAGGATAATGTACTGGGTACTCCTCAGAAGAATCTGATTTGTGGTGAGGGGAGAGAGATAAAAGCAAATTTAGGAACGACATGAACATGCTGCGTACGTAGCTGTTTATCAGTAAATATCTCCACTGAGATTAAGAAAAGCAGTAGCTTAATAAATTAAGTACTTCCTGGTATGGTTATTGTACTGGTCACTCCCCAAAAGAATCTGGATTGTGTTGAGGCAACAGAGAAAAAAGCTCATTTAGGACCTACACTTACGAAGGGGGTAGGCAGCTGTATATCAGGGAGTAAACCTTCTGAGAATAAAAACAGCTGGAGCTTGTTAAGGTAATTACACAGGGGAAAGGATAATGTACTGGGAACTCCTCAGAAGAATCTGATTTGTGGTGAGGGGAGAGAGATAAAACCTCATTTAAGAACGACATGAACATGCTGCGTACGTATCTGTTTATCAGTAAATATCTCCACTGAGATTAAGAAAAGCAGTAGCTTAATAAATTAAGTACTTCCGGGTATGGTTACTGTACTGGTAACTCCCCAAAAGAATCTGGATTGTGGTGAGGGAACAGAGAAAAAAGCTCACTTAGGACCTGCACTTACGAAGGGGGTAGGCAGCTGTATATCAGGGAGTAAACCTTCTGAGAATAAAAACAGCTGGAGCTTGTTAAGGTAATTACACAGGGGAAAAGATGAAGTACTGGGAACTCCTCAGAATAATCTGATTTGTGGTGAGGGTAGAGAGATAAAAGCTCATTTAGGAACGACATGAACATGCTGCATACGTAGCTGTTTATCAGTAAATATCTCCACTGAGATTAAGAAAAGCAGTAGTTAAAAAATTAAGTACTTCCTGGTATGGTTACTGTACTGGTCACTCCCCAAAAGAATCTGGATTGTGTTGAGGCAACAGAGAAAAAAGCTCATTTAGGACCTACACTTACGAAGGTGGTAGGCAGCTGTATATCAGGGAGTAAAGCTTCTGAGAATAAAAACAGCTGGAGCTTGTTAAGGTAATTACACAGGGGAAAGGATAATGTAGTGGGAACTCCTCAGAAGAATCTGATTTGTGGTGAGGGGAGAGAGATAAAACCTCATTTAAGAACGACATGAACATGCTGCGTACATAGCTGTTAATCAGTAAATATCTCCACTGAGATTAAGAAAAGCAGTAGCTTAATAAATTAAGTACTTCCTGGTATGGTTACTGTACTGGTAACTCCCCAAAAGAATCTGGATTGTGGTGAGGGAACAGAGAAAAAAGCTCACTTAGGACCTACACTTACGAAGGGGGTAGGCAGCTGTATATCAGGGAGTAAACCTTCTGAGAATAAAAACAGCTGGAGCTTGTTAAGGTAATTACACAGGGGAAAAGATGAAGTACTGGGAACTCCTCAGAATAATCTGATTTGTGGTGAGGGTAGAGAGATAAAAGCTCATTTAGGAACGACATGAACATGCTGCATACGTAGCTGTTTATCAGTAAATATCTCCACTGAGATTAAGAAAAGCAGTAGCTTAATAAATTAAGTACTTCCTGGTATGGTTACTGTACTGGTTACTCCCCAAAAGAATCTGGATTGTGGTGAGGGAACAGAGAAAAAAGCTCATTTAGGACCTGCACTTACGAAGGGGTTAGGCAGCTGTATATCAGGGAGTAAACCTTCTGAGAATAAAAACAGCTGGAGTTTGTTAAGGTAATTACACAGGGGAAAGGATAATGTACTGGGAACTCCTCAGAAGAATCTGATTTGTGGTGAGGGGAGAGAGATAAAAGCTCATTTAGGATCGACATGTACATGCTGCTTAGGTAGCTGTTTATCAGTAAATATCTCCACTGCGATTAAGAAAAGCAGTAGCTTAATAAATTAAGTACTTCCTGGTATGGTTACTGTACTGATAACTCCCCAAAAGAATCTGGATTGTGGTGAGGGAACAGAGAAAAAAGCTCATTTAGGACCTGCACTTACGAAGGGGGTAGGCAGCTGTATATCAGGGAGTAAACCTTCTGAGAATAAAAACAGCTGGAGCTTGTTAAGGTAATTACACAGGGGAAAGGATAATGTACTGGGAACTCCTCAGAAGAATCTGATTTGTGGTGACGGGAGAGAGATAAAAGCTCATTTAGGAACGACATGAACATGCTGCGTATGTTGCTGTTTATCAGTAAATATCTCCACTGAGATTAAGAAAAGCAGTAGCTTAATAAATTAAGTACTTCCTGGTATGGTTACTGTACTGGTAACTCCCCAAATGAATCTGGATTGTGGTGAGGGAACAGAGAAAAAAGCTCATTTAGGACCTGCACTTACGAAGGGGGTAGGAAGCTGTATATCAGGGAGTAAACCTTCTGAGAATAAAAACAGCTGGAGCTTGTTAAGGTACTTACATAGGGGAAAGGATAATGTACTGGGAACTCCTCAGAAGAATCTGATTTGTGGTGAGGGGAGAGAGATAAAAGCAAATTTAGGAACGACATGAACATGCTGCGTACGTAGCTGTTTATCAGTAAATATCTCCACTGAGATTAAGAAAAGCAGTAGCTTAATAAATTAAGTACTTCCTGGTATGGTTACTGTACTGGTAAGTCCCCAAAAGAATCTGGATTGTGTTGAGGCAACAGAGAAAAAAGCTCATTTAGGACCTACACTTACGAAGGGGTTAGGCAGCTGTATATCAGGGAGTAAAACTTCTGAGAATAAAACAGCTGGAGCTTGTTAAGGTAATTACACAGGGGAAAGGATAATGTACTGGGAACTCCTCAGAAGAATCTGATTTGTGGTGAGGGGAGAGAGATAAAAGCTCATTTAGGAACGACATGAACATGCTGCGTACGTAGCTGTTTATCAGTAAATATCTCCACTGAGATTAAGAAAAGCAGTAGCTTAATAAATTAAGTACTTCCTGGTATGGTTACTGTACTGGTAACTCCCCAAAAGAATCTGGATTGTGGTGAGGGAACAGAGAAAAAAGCTCATTTAGGACCTGCACTTACGAAGGGGGTAGGCAGCTGTATATCAGGGAGTAAACCTTCTGAGAATAAAAACAGCTGGAGCTTGTTAAGGTAATTACACAGGGGAAAGGATATTGTACTGGGAACTCCTCAGAAGAATCTGATTTGTGGTGACAGGAGAGAGATAAAAGCTCATTTAGGAACGACATGAACATGCTGCGTACGTAGCTGTTTATCAGTAAATATCTCCACTGAGATTAAGAAAAGCAGTAGCTTAATAAATTAAGTACTTCCTGGTATGGTTACTGTACTGGTAACTCCCCAAAAGAATCTGGATTGTGGTGAGGGAACAGAGAAAAAAGCTCATTTAGGACCTGCACTTACGAAGGGGGTAGGCAGCTGTATATCAGGGAGTAAACCTTCTGAGAATAAAAACAGCTGGAGCTTGTTAAGGTAATTACACAGGGGAAAGCATAATGTACTGGGAACTCCTCAGAAGAATCTGATTTGTGCTGAGGGGAGAGAGATAAAAGCTGATTTAGGAACGACATGAACATGCTGCGTATGTTGCTGTTTATCAGTAAATATCTCCACTGAGATTAAGAAAAGCAGTAGCTTAATAAATTAAGTACTTCCTGGTATGGTTACTGTACTGGTAACACCCCAAAAGAATCTGGATTGTGGTGAGGGAACAGAGAAAAAAGCTCATTTAGGACCTGCACTTACGAAGGGGGTAGGCAGCTGTATATCAGGGAGTAAACCTTCTGAGAATAAAAACAGCTGGAGCTTGTTAAGGTAATTACACAGGGGAAAGGATAATGTACTGGGAACTCCTCAGAAGAATCTGATTTGTGGTGAGGGGAGAGAGATAAAAGCATTTAGGAACGACATGAACATGCTGCGTATGTAGCTGTTTATCAGTAAATATCTCCACTGAGATTAAGAAAAGCAGTAGCTTAATAAATTAAGTACTTCCTGGTATGGTTACTGTACTGGTCACTCCCAAAACAATCTGGATTGTGTTGAGGCAACAGAGAAAAAAGCTCATTTAGGACCTACACTTACGAAGGGGGTAGGCAGCTGTATATCAGGGAGTAAATCTTCTGAGAATAAAAACAGCTGGAGCTTGTTAAGGTAATTACACAGGGGAAAGGATAATGTACTGGGAACTCCTCAGAAGAATCTGATTTGTGGTGAGGGGAGAGAGATAAAAGCTCATTTAGGAACGACATGAACATGCTGCGTACGTAGCTGTTTATCAGTAAATATCTCCACTGAGATTAAGAAAAGCAGTAGCTTAATAAATTAAGTACTTCCTGGTATGGTTACTGTACTGGTAACTCCCCAAAAGAATCTGGATTGTGGTGAGGGAACAGAGAAAAAAGCTCACTTAGGACCTGCACTTACGAAGGGGGTAGGCAGCTGTATATCAGGGAGTAAACCTTCTGAGAATAAAAACAGCTGGAGCTTGTTAAGGTAATTACACAGGGGAAAAGATGAAGTACTGGGAACTCCTCAGAATAATCTGATTTGTGGTGAGGGGAGAGAGATAAAAGCTCATTTAGGAACGACATGAACATGCTGCGTAGGTAGCTGTTTATCAGTAAATATCTCCACTGAGATTAAGAAAAGCAGTAGCTTAATAAATTAAGTACTTCCTGGTATGGTTACTGTACTGGTAACTCCCCAAAAGAATCTGGATTGTGGTGAGGGAACAGAGAAAAAAGCTCATTTAGGACCTACACTTACGAAGGGGGTAGGCAGCTGTATATCAGGGAGTAAACCTTCTGAGAATAAAAACAGCTGGAGCTTGTTAAGGTAATTACACAGGGGAAAGGATAATGTACTGGGAACTCCTCAGAAGAATCTGATTTGTGGTGAGGGGAGAGAGATAAAAGCTCATTTAGAACGACATGAACATGCTGGATAGGTAGCTGTTTATCAGTAAATATCTCCACTGAGATTAAGAAAAGCAGTAGCTTAATAAATTAAGTACTTCCTGGTATGGTTACTGTACTGGTAACTCCCCAAAACAATCTGGATTGTGGTGAGGGAACAGAGAAAAAGCTCATTTAGGACCTGCACTTACGAAGGGGGTAGGCAGCTGTATATCAGGGAGTAAACCTTCTGAGAATAAAAACAGCTGGAGCTTGTTAAGGTAATTACACAGGGGAAAGCATAATGTACTGGGAACTCCTCAGAAGAATCTCATTTGTGCTGAGGGGAGAGAGATAAAAGCTCATTTAGGAACGACATGAACATGCTGCGTATGTAGCTGTTTATCAGTAAATATCTCCACTGAGATTAAGAAAAGCAGTAGCTTAATAAATTAAGTACTTCCTGGTATGGTTACTGTACTGGTAACACCCCAAAAGAATCTGGATTGTGGTGAGGGAACAGAGAAAAAAGCTCATTTAGGACCTGCACTTACGAAGGGGGTAGGCAGCTGTATATCAGGGTGTAAACCTTCTGAGAATAAAAACAGCTGGAGCTTGTTAAGGTACTTACATAGGGGAAAGGATAATGTACTGGGAACTCCTCAGAAGAATCTGATTTGTGGTGAGGGGAGAGAGATAAAAGCAAATTTAGGAACGACATGAACATGCTGCGTACGTAGCTGTTTATCAGTAAATATCTCCACTGAGATTAAGAAAAGCAGTAGCTTAATAAATTAAGTACTTCCTGGTATGGTTACTGTACTGGTCACTCCCCAAAAGAATCTGGATTGTGTTGAGGCAACAGAGAAAAAAGCTCATTTAGGACCTACACTTACGAAGGGGGTAGGCAGCTGTATATCAGGGAGTAAACCTTCTGAGAATAAAAACAGCTGGAGCTTGTTAAGGTAATTACACAGGGGAAAGGATAATGTACTGGGAACTCCTCAGAAGAATCTGATTTGTGGTGAGGGGAGAGAGATAAAAGCCTCATTTAAGAACGACATGAACATGCTGCGTAAGTAGCTGTTTATCAGTAAATATCTCCACTGAGATTAAGAAAAGCAGTAGCTTAATAAATTAAGTACTTCCTGGTATGGTTACTGTACTGGTAACTCCCCAAAAGAATCTGGATTGTGGTGAGGGAACAGAGAAAAAAGCTCACTTAGGACCTGCACTTACGAAGGGGGTAGGCAGCTGTATATCAGGGAGTAAACCTTCTGAGAATAAAAACAGCTGGAGCTTGTTAAGGTAATTACACAGGGGAAAAGATGAAGTACTGGGAACTCCTCAGAATAATCTGATTTGTGGTGAGGGTAGAGAGATAAAAGCTCATTTAGGAACGACATGAACATGCTGCATACGTAGCTGTTTATCAGTAAATATCTCCACTGAGATTAAGAAAAGCAGTAGCTTAATAAATTAAGTACTTCCTGGTATGGTTACTGTACTGGTTACTCCCCAAAAGAATCTGGATTGTGGTGAGGGAACAGAGAAAAAAGCTCATTTAGGACCTGCACTTACGAAGGGGTTAGGCAGCTGTATATCAGGGAGTAAACCTTCTGAGAATAAAAACAGCTGGAGCTTGTTAAGGTAATTACACAGGGGAAAGGATAATGTACTGGGAACTCCTCAGAAGAATCTGATTTGTGGTGAGGGGAGAGAGATAAAAGCTCATTTAGGAACGACATGAACATGCTGCTTAGGTAGCTGTTTATCAGTAAATATCTCCACTGAGATTAAGAAAAGCAGTAGCTTAATAAATTAAGTACTTCCTGGTATGGTTACTGTACTGGTCACTCCCCAAAAGAATCTGGATTGTGTTGAGGCAACAGAGAAAAAGCTCATTTAGGACCTACACTTACGAAGGGGGTAGGCAGCTGTATATCAGGGAGTAAACCTTCTGAGAATAAAAACAGCTGGAGCTTGTTAAGGTAATTACACAGGGGAAAGGATAATGTACTGGGAACTCCTCAGAAGAATCTGATTTGTGGTGAGGGGAGAGAGATAAAAGCTCATTTAAGAACGACATGAACATGCTGCATACGTAGCTGTTTATCAGTAAATATCTCCACTGAGATTAAGAAAAGCAGTAGCTTAATAAATTAAGTACTTCCTGGTATGGTTACTGTACTGGTAACTCCCCAAAAGAATCTGGATTGTGGTGAGGGAACAGAGAAAAAAGCTCACTTAGGACCTGCACTTACGAAGGGGGTAGGCAGCTGTATATCAGGGAGTAAACCTTCTGAGAATAAAAACAGCTGGAGCTTGTTAAGGTAATTACACAGGGGAAAAGATGAAGTACTGGGAACTCCTCAGAATAATCTGATTTGTGGTGAGGGGAGAGAGATAAAAGCTCATTTAGGAACGACATGAACATGCTGCATACGTAGCTGTTTATCAGTAAATATCTCCACTGAGATTAAGAAAAGCAGTAGCTTAATAAATTAAGTACTTCCTGGTATGGTTACTGTACTGGTTACTCCCCAAAAGAATCTGGATTGTGGTGAGGGAACAGAGAAAAAAGCTCATTTAGGACCTGCACTTACGAAGGGGTAGGCAGCTGTATATCAGGGAGTAAACCTTCTGAGAATAAAAACAGCTGGAGTTTGTTAAGGTAATTACACAGGGGAAAGGATAATGTACTGGGAACTCCTCAGAAGAATCTGATTTGTGGTGAGGGGAGAGAGATAAAAGCTCATTTAGGAACGACATGTACATGCTGCTTAGGTAGCTGTTTATCAGTAAATATCTCCACTGCGATTAAGAAAAGCAGTAGCTTAATAAATTAAGTACTTCCTGGTATGGTTACTGTACTGGAAACTCCCCAAAAGAATCTGGATTGTGGTGAGGGAACAGAGAAAAAAGCTCATTTAGGACCTGCACTTACGAAGGGGGTAGGCAGCTGTATATCAGGGAGTAAACCTTCTGAGAATAAAAACAGCTGGAGCTTGTTAAGGTAATTACACAGGGGAAAGGATAATGTACTGGGAACTCCTCAGAAGAATCTGATTTGTGGTGAGGAGAGAGATAAAAGCTCATTTAGGAACGACATGAACATGCTGCGTACGTAGCTGTTTATCAGTAAATATCTCCACTGAGATTAAGAAAAGCAGTAGCTTAATAAATTAAGTACTTCCTGGTATGGTTACTGTACTGGTAACTCCCCAAAAGAATCTGGATTGTGGTGAGGGAACAGAGAAAAAAGCTCATTTAGGACCTGCACTTACGAAGGGGGTAGGCAGCTGTATATCAGGGAGTAAACCTTCTGAGAATAAAAACAGCTGGAGCTTGTTAAGGTAATTACACAGGGGAAAGCATAATGTACTGGGAACTCCTCAGAAGAATCTCATTTGTGCTGAGGGGAGAGAGATAAAAGCTCATTTAGGAACGACATGAACATGCTGCGTATGTAGCTGTTTATCAGTAAATATCTCCACTGAGATTAAGAAAAGCAGTAGCTTAATAAATTAAGTACTTCCTGGTATGGTTACTGTACTGGTAACACCCCAAAAGAATCTGGATTGTGGTGAGGGAACAGAGAAAAAAGCTCATTTAGGACCTGCACTTACGAAGGGGGTAGGCAGCTGTATATCAGGGAGTAAACCTTCTGAGAATAAAAACAGCTGGAGCTTGTTAAGGTACTTACACAGGGGAAAGGATAATGTACTGGGAACTCCTCAGAAGAATCTGATTTGTGGTGAGGGGAGAGAGATAAAAGCAAATTTAGGAACGACATGAACATGCTGCGTACGTAGCTGTTTATCAGTAAATATCTCCACTGAGATTAAGAAAAGCAGTAGCTTAATAAATTAAGTACTTCCTGGTATGGTTACTGTACTGGTCACTCCCCAAAACAATCTGGATTGTGTTGAGGCAACAGAGAAAAAAGCTCATTTAGGACCTACACTTACGAAGGGGGTAGGCAGCTGTATGTCAGGGAGTAAACCTTCTGAGAATAAAAACAGCTGGAGCTTGTTAAGGTAATTACACAGGGGAAAGGATAATGTACTGGGAACTCCTCAGAAGAATCTGATTTCTTGTGAGAGGAGAGAGATAAAAGCTCATTTAGGAACGACATGAAGATGCTGCGTATGTAGCTGTTTATCAGTAAATATCTCCACTGAGATTAAGAAAAGCAGTAGCTTAATAAATTAAGTACTTCCTGGTATGGTTACTGTACTGGTAACTCCCCTAAAGAATCTGGATTGTGGTGAGGGAAAAGAGAAAAAAGCTCACTTAGGACCTGCACTTACGAAGGGGGTAGGCAGCTGTATATCAGGGAGTAAACCTTCTGAGAATAAAAACAGCTGGAGCTTGTTAAGGTAATTACACAGGGGAAAAGATGAAGTACTGGGAACTCCTCAGAATAATCTGATTTGTGGTGAGGGGAGAGAGATAAAAGCTCATTTTAGGAACGACATGAACATGCTGCGTACGTAGCTGTTTATCAGTAAATATCTCCACTGAGATTAAGAAAAGCAGTAGCTTAATAAATTAAGTACTTCCTGGTATGGTTACTGTACTGGTCACTCCCCAAAAGAATCTGGATTGTGGTGAGGGAACAGAGAAAAAAGCTCATTTAGGACCTGCACTTACGAAGGGGGTAGGCAGCTGTATATCAGGGAGTAAACCTTCTGAGAATAAAAACAGCTGGAGCTTGTTAAGGTAATTACACAGGGGAAAGGATAATGTACTGGGAACTCCTCAGAAGAATCTGATTTGTGGTGAGGGGAGAGAGATAAAAGCTCATTTAGGAACGACATGAAGATGCTGCGTACGTAGCTGTTTATCAGTAAATATCTCCACTGAGATTAAGAAAAGCAGTAGCTTAATAAATTAAGTACTTCCTGGTATGGTTACTGTACTGGTCACTCCCCAAAAGAATCTGGATTGTGGTGAGGGAACAGAGAAAAAAGCTCATTTAGGACCTGCACTTACGAAGGGGGTAGGCAGCTGTATATCAGGGAGTAAACCTTCTGAGAATAAAAACAGCTGGAGCTTGTTAAGGTAATTACACAGGGGAAAAGATAATGTACTGGGAACTCCTCAGAAGAATCCTGATTTGTGGTGAGGGGAGAGAGATAAAAGCTCATTTAGGAACGACATGAACATGCTGCGTACGTAGCTGTTTATCAGTAAATATCTCCACTGAGATTAAGAAAAGCAGTAGCTTAATAAATTAAGTACTTCCTGGTATGGTTACTGTACTGGTAACTCCCCAAAAGAATCTGGATTGTGGTGAGGGAACAGAGAAAAAAGCTCATTTAGGACCTGCACTTACGAAGGGGGTAGGCAGCTGTATATCAGGGAGTAAACCTTCTGAGAATAAAAACAGCTGGAGCTTGTTAAGGTAATTACACAGGGGAAAGCATAATGTACTGGGAACTCCTCAGAAGAATCTCATTTGTGCTGAGGGGAGAGAGATAAAAGCTCATTTAGGAACGACATGAACATGCTGCGTATGTTGCTGTTTATCAGTAAATATCTCCACTGAGATTAAGAAAAGCAGTAGCTTAATAAATTAAGTACTTCCTGGTATGGTTACTGTACTGGTAACACCCCAAAAGAATCTGGATTGTGGTGAGGGAACAGAGAAAAAAGCTCATTTAGGACCTGCACTTACGAAGGGGGTAGGCAGCTGTATATCAGGGAGTAAACCTTCTGAGAATAAAAACAGCTGGAGCTTGTTAAGGTACTTACACAGGGGAAAGGATAATGTACTGGGAACTCCTCAGAAGAATCGGATTTGTGGTGAGGGGAGAGAGATAAAAGCAAATTTAGGAACGACATGAACATGCTGCGTACGTAGCTGTTTATCAGTAAATATCTCCACTGAGATTAAGAAAAGCAGTAGCTTAATAAATTAAGTACTTCCTGGTATGGTTACTGTACTGGTAACTCCCCAAAAGAATCTGGATTGTGGTGAGGGAACAGAGAAAAAAGCTCATTTAGGACCTGCACTTACGAAGGGGGTAGGCAGCTGTATATCAGGGAGTAAACCTTCTGAGAATAAAAACAGCTGGAGCTTGTTAAGGTAATTACACAGGGGAAAGCATAATGTACTGGGAACTCCTCAGAAGAATCTCATTTGTGCTGAGGGGAGAGAGATAAAAGCTCATTTAGGAACGACATGAACATGCTGCGTATGTTGCTGTTTATCAGTAAATATCTCCACTGAGATTAAGAAAAGCAGTAGCTTAATAAATTAAGTACTTCCTGGTATGGTTACTGTACTGGTAACACCCCAAAAGAATCTGGATTGTGGTGAGGGAACAGAGAAAAAAGCTCATTTAGGACCTGCACTTACGAAGGGGGTAGGCAGCTGTATATCAGGGAGTAAACCTTCTGAGAATAAAAACAGCTGGAGCTTGTTAAGGTACTTACACAGGGGAAAGGATAATGTACTGGGAACTCCTCAGAAGAATCGGATTTGTGGTGAGGGGAGAGAGATAAAAGCAAATTTAGGAACGACATGAACATGCTGCGTACGTAGCTGTTTATCAGTAAATATCTCCACTGAGATTAAGAAAAGCAGTAGCTTAATAAATTAAGTACTTCCTGGTATGGTTACTGTACTGGTCACTCCCCAAAACAATCTGGATTGTGTTGAGGCAACAGAGAAAAAAGCTCATTTAGGACCTACACTTACGAAGGGGGTAGGCAGCTGTATGTCAGGGAGTAAACCTTCTGAGAATAAAAACAGCTGGAGCTTGTTAAGGTAATTACACAGGGGAAAGGATAATGTACTGGGAACTCCTCAGAAGAATCTGATTTCTTGTGAGAGGAGAGAGATAAAAGCTCATTTAGGAACGACATGAAGATGCTGCGTACGTAGCTGTTTATCAGTAAATATCTCCACTGAGATTAAGAAAAGCAGTAGCTTAATAAATTAAGTACTTCCTGGTATGGTTACTGTACTGGTAACTCCCCTAAAGAATCTGGATTGTGGTGAGGGAAAAGAGAAAAAAGCTCACTTAGGACCTGCACTTACGAAGGGGGTAGGCAGCTGTATATCAGGGAGTAAACCTTCTGAGAATAAAAACAGCTGGAGCTTGTTAAGGTAATTACACAGGGGAAAAGATGAAGTACTGGGAACTCCTCAGAATAATCTGATTTGTGGTGAGGGGAGAGAGATAAAAGATCTTTTAGGAACGACATGAACATGCTGCGTACGTAGCTGTTTATCAGTAAATATCTCCACTGAGATTAAGAAAAGCAGTAGCTTAATAAATTAAGTACTTCCTGGTATGGTTACTGTACTGGTCACTCCCCAAAACAATCTGGATTGTGTTGAGGCAACAGAGAAAAAAGCTCATTTAGGACCTACACTTACGAAGGGGGTAGGCAGCTGTATATCAGGGAGTAAATCTTCTGAGAATAAAAACAGCTGGAGCTTGTTAAGGTAATTACACAGGGGAAAGGATAATGTACTGGGAACTCCTCAGAAGAATCTGATTTGTGGTGAGGGGAGAGAGATAAAAGCTCATTTAGGAACGACATGAAGATGCTGCGTACGTAGCTGTTTATCAGTAAATATCTCCACTGAGATTAAGAAAAGCAGTAGCTTAATAAATTAAGTACTTCCTGGTATGGTTACTGTACTGGTCACTCCCCAAAAGAATCTGGATTGTGGTGAGGGAACAGAGAAAAAAGCTCACTTAGGACCTGCACTTACGAAGGGGGTAGGCAGCTGTATATCAGGGAGTAAACCTTCTGAGAATAAAAACAGCTGGAGCTTGTTAAGGTAATTACACAGGGGAAAAGATGAAGTACTGGGAACTCCTCAGAATAACCTGATTTGTGGTGAGGGGAGAGAGATAAAAGCTCATTTAGGAACGACATGAACATGCTGCGTACGTAGCTGTTTATCAGTAAATATCTCCACTGAGATTAAGAAAAGCAGTAGCTTAATAAATTAAGTACTTCCTGGTATGGTTACTGTACTGGTAACTCCCCAAAAGAATCTGGATTGTGGTGAGGGAACAGAGAAAAAAGCTCATTTAGGACCTACACTTACGAAGGGGGTAGGCAGCTGTATATCAGGGAGTAAACCTTCTAAGAATAAAAACAGCTGGAGCTTGTTAAGGTAATTACACAGGGGAAAGGATAATGTACTGGGAACTCCTCAGAAGAATCTGATTTGTGGTGAGGGGAGAGAGATAAAAGCTCATTTATGAACGACATGAACATGCTGCATAGGTAGCTGTTTATCAGTAAATATCTCCACTGAGATTAAGAAAAGCAGTAGCTTAATAAATTAAGTACTTCCTGGTATGGTTACTGTACTGGTAACTCCCCAAAACAATCGGGATTGTGGTGAGGGAACAGAGAACAAAGCTCATTTAGGACCTGCACTTACGAAGGGGGTAGGCAGCTGTATATCAGGGAGTAAACCTTCTGAGAATAAAAACAGCTGGAGCTTGTTAAGGTAATTACACAGGGGAAAGCATAATGTACTGGGAACTCCTCAGAAGAATCTCATTTGTGCTGAGGGGAGAGAGATAAAAGCTCATTTAGGAACGACATGAACATGCTGCGTATGTAGCTGTTTATCAGTAAATATCTCCACTGAGATTAAGAAAAGCAGTAGCTTAATAAATTAAGTACTTCCTGGTATGGTTACTGTACTGGTAACACCCCAAAAGAATCTGGATTGTGGTGAGGGAACAGAGAAAAAAGCTCATTTAGGACCTGCACTTACGAAGGGGGTAGGCAGCTGTATATCAGGGAGTAAACCTTCTGAGAATAAAAACAGCTGGAGCTTGTTAAGGTACTTACATAGGGGAAAGGATAATGTACTGGGAACTCCTCAGAAGAATCTGATTTGTGGTGAGGGGAGAGAGATAAAAGCAAATTTAGGAACGACATGAACATGCTGCGTACGTAGCTGTTTATCAGTAAATATCTCCACTGAGATTAAGAAAAGCAGTAGCTTAATAAATTAAGTACTTCCTGGTATGGTTACTGTACTGGTCACTCCCCAAAAGAGTCTGGATTGTGTTGAGGCAACAGAGAAAAAAGCTCATTTAGGACCTACACTTACGAAGGGGGTAGGCAGCTGTATATCAGGGAGTAAACCTTCTGAGAATAAAAACAGCTGGAGCTTGTTAAGGTAATTACACAGGGGAAAGGATAATGTACTGGGAACTCCTCAGAAGAATCTGATTTGTGGTGAGGGGAGAGAGATAAAACCTCATTTAAGAACGACATGAACATGCTGCGTAAGTAGCTGTTTATCAGTAAATATCTCCACTGAGATTAAGAAAAGCAGTAGCTTAATAAATTAAGTACTTCCTGGTATGGTTACTGTACTGGTCACTCCCCAAAAGAATCTGGATTGTGTTGAGGCAACAGAGGAAAAAGCTCATTTAGGACCTACACTTACGAAGGGTTTAGGCAGCTGTATATCAGGGAGTAAAACTTCTGAGAATAAAAACAGCTGGAGCTTGTTAAGGTAATTACACAGGGGAAAGGATAATGTACTGGGAACTCCTCAGAAGAATCTGATTTGTGGTGAGGGGAGAGAGATAAAAGCTCATTTAAGAACGACATGAACATGCTGCATACGTAGCTGTTTATCAGTAAATATCTCCACTGAGATTAAGAAAAGCAGTAGCTTAATAAATTAAGTACTTCCTGGTATGGTTACTGTACTGGTAACTCCCCAAAAGAATCTGGATTGTGGTGAGGGAACAGAGAAAAAAGCTCACTTAGGAAATGCACTTACGAAGGGGGTAGGCAGCTGTATATCAGGGAGTAAACCTTCTGAGAATAAAAACAGCTGGAGCTTGTTAAGGTAATTACACAGGGGAAAAGATGAAGTACTGGGAACTCCTCAGAATAATCTGATTTGTGGTGAGGGGAGAGAGATAAAAGCTCATTTAGGAACGACATGAACATGCTGCATACGTAGCTGTTTATCAGTAAATATCTCCACTGAGATTAAGAAAAGCAGTAGCTTAATAAATTAAGTACTTCCTGGTATGGTTACTGTACTGGTTACTCCCCAAAAGAATCTGGATTGTGGTGAGGGAACGGAGAAAAAAGCTCATTTAGGACCTGCACTTACGAAGGGTGTAGGCAGCTCTATATCAGGGAGTAAACCTTCTGAGAATAAAAACAGCTGGAGTTTGTTAAGGTAATTACACAGGGGAAAGGATAATGTACTGGGAACTCCTCAGAAGAATCTGATTTGTGGTGAGGGGAGAGAGATAAAAGCTCATTTAGGAACGACATGTACATGCTGCTTAGGTAGCTGTTTATCAGTAAATATCTCCACTGCGATTAAGAAAAGCAGTAGCTTAATAAATTAAGTACTTCCTGGTATGGTTACTGTACTGGAAACTCCCCAAAAGAATCTGGATTGTGGTGAGGGAACAGAGAAAAAAGCTCATTTAGGACCTGCACTTACGAAGGGGGTAGGCAGCTGTATATCAGGGAGTAAACCTTCTGAGAATAAAAACAGCTGGAGCTTGTTAAGGTAATTACACAGGGGAAAGGATAATGTACTGGGAACTCCTCAGAAGAATCTGATTTGTGGTGACAGGAGAGAGATAAAAGCTCATTTAGGAACGACATGAACATGCTGCGTACGTAGCTGTTTATCAGTAAATATCTCCACTGAGATTAAGAAAAGCAGTAGCTTAATAAATTAAGTACTTCCTGGTATGGTTACTGTACTGGTAACTCCCCAAAAGAATCTGGATTGTGGTGAGGGAACAGAGAAAAAAGCTCATTTAGGACCTGCACTTACGAAGGGGGTAGGCAGCTGTATATCAGGGAGTAAACCTTCTGAGAATAAAAACAGCTGGAGCTTGTTAAGGTAATTACACAGGGGAAAGCATAATGTACTGGGAACTCCTCAGAAGAATCTCATTTGTGCTGAGGGGAGAGAGATAAAAGCTCATTTAGGAACGACATGAACATGCTGCGTATGTTGCTGTTTATCAGTAAATATCTCCACTGAGATTAAGAAAAGCAGTAGCTTAATAAATTAAGTACTTCCTGGTATGGTTACTGTACTGGTAACACCCCAAAAGAATCTGGATTGTGGTGAGGGAACAGAGAAAAAAGCTCATTTAGGACCTGCACTTACGAAGGGGGTAGGCAGCTGTATATCAGGGAGTAAACCTTCTGAGAATAAAAACAGCTGGAGCTTGTTAAGGTACCTACACAGGGGAAAGGATAATGTACTGGGAACTCCTCAGAAGAATCTGATTTGTGGTGAGGGGAGAGAGATAAAATCAAATTTAGGAACGACATGAACATGCTGCGTACGTAGCTGTTTATCAGTAAATATCTCCACTGAGATTAAGAAAAGCAGTAGCTTAATAAATTAAGTACTTCCTGGTATGGTTACTGTACTGGTCACTCCCCAAAACAATCTGGATTGTGTTGAGGCAACAGAGAAAAAAGCTCATTTAGGACCTACACTTACGAAGGGGGTAGGCAGCTGTATGTCAGGGAGTAAACCTTCTGAGAATAAAAACAGCTGGAGCTTGTTAAGGTAATTACACAGGGGAAAGGATAATGTACTGGGAACTCCTCAGAAGAATCTGATTTCTTGTGAGAGGAGAGAGATAAAAGCTCATTTAGGAACGACATGAAGATGCTGCGTACGTAGCTGTTTATCAGTAAATATCTCCACTGAGATTAAGAAAAGCAGTAGCTTAATAAATTAAGTACTTCCTGGTATGGTTACTGTACTGGTAACTCCCCAAAAGAATCTGGATTGTGGTGAGGGAAAAGAGAAAAAAGCTCACTTAGGACCTGCACTTACGAAGGGGGTAGGCAGCTGTATATCAGGGAGTAAACCTTCTGAGAATAAAAACAGCTGGAGCTTGTTAAGGTAATTACACAGGGGAAAAGATGAAGTACTGGGAACTCCTCAGAATAATCTGATTTGTGGTGAGGGGAGAGAGATAAAAGATCTTTTAGGAACGACATGAACATGCTGCGTACGTAGCTGTTTATCAGTAAATATCTCCACTGAGATTAAGAAAAGCAGTAGCTTAATAAATTAAGTACTTCCTGGTATGGTTACTGTACTGGTAACACCCCAAAAGAATCTGGATTGTGGTGAGGGAACAGAGAAAAAAGCTCATTTAGGACCTGCACTTACGAAGGTTGTAGGCAGCTGTATATCAGGGAGTAAACCTTCTGAGAATAAAAACAGCTGGAGCTTGTTAAGGTACTTACACAGGGGAAAGGATAATGTACTGGGAACTCCTCAGAAGAATCTGATTTGTGGTGAGGGGAGAGAGATAAAAGCAAATTTAGGAACGACATGAACATGCTGCGTACGTAGCTGTTTATCAGTAAATATCTCCACTGAGATTAAGAAAAGCAGTAGCTTAATAAATTAAGTACTTCCTGGTATGGTTACTGTACTGGTCACTCCCCAAAACAATCTGGATTGTGTTGAGGCAACAGAGAAAAAAGCTCATTTAGGACCTACACTTACGAAGGGGGTAGGCAGCTGTATATCAGGGAGTAAACCTTCTGAGAATAAAAACAGCTGGAGCTTGTTAAGGTAATTACACAGGGGAAAGGATAATGTACTGGGAACTCCTCAGAAGAATCTGATTTGTGGTGAGGGGAGAGAGATAAAAGCTCATTTAGGAACGACATGAAGATGCTGCGTACGTAGCTGTTTATCAGTAAATATCTCCACTGAGATTAAGAAAAGCAGTAGCTTAATAAATTAAGTACTTCCTGGTATGGTTACTGTACTGGTAACTCCCCAAAAGAATCTGGATTGTGGTGAGGGAACAGAGAAAAAAGCTCACTTAGGACCTGCACTTACGAAGGGGGTAGGCAGCTGTATATCAGGGAGTAAACCTTCTGAGAATAAAAACAGCTGGAGCTTGTTAAGGTAATTACACAGGGGAAAAGATGAAGTACTGGGAACTCCTCAGAATAATCTGATTTGTGGTGAGGGGAGAGAGATTAAAGCTCATTTAGGAACGACATGAACATGCTGCGTACGTAGCTGTTTATCAGTAAATATCTCCACTGAGATTAAGAAAAGCAGTAGCTTAATAAATTAAGTACTTCCTGGTATGGTTACTGTACTGGTAACTCCCAAAAAGAATCTGGATTGTGGTGAGGGAACAGAGAAAAAAGCTCATTTAGGACCTACACTTACGAAGGGGGTTGGCAGCTGTATATCAGGGAGTAAACCTTCTGATAATAAAAACAGCTGGAGCTTGTTAAGGTAATTACACAGGGGAAAGGATAATGTACTGGGAACTCCTCAGAAGTATCTGATTTGTGGTGAGGGGAGAGAGATAAAAGCTCATTTATGAACGACATGAACATGCTGCATAGGTAGCTGTTTATCAGTAAATATCTCCACTGAGATTAAGAAAAGCAGTAGCTTAATAAATTAAGTACTTCCTGGTATGGTTACTGTACTGGTAACTCCCCAAAGAATCTGGATTGTGGTGAGGGAACAGAGAAAAAAGCTCATTTAGGACCTGCACTTACGAAGGGGGTAGGCAGCTGTATATCAGGGAGTAAACCTTCTGAGAATAAAAACAGCTGGAGCTTGTTAAGGTAATTACACAGGGGAAAGCATAATGTACTGGGAACTCCTCAGAAGAATCTGATTTGTGCTGAGGGGAGAGAGATAAAAGCTCATTTAGGAACGACATGAACATGCTGCGTACGTAGCTGTTTATCAGTAAATATCTCCACTGAGATTAAGAAAAGCAGTAGCTTAATAAATTAAGTACTTCCTGGTATGGTTACTGTACTGGTAACTCCCCAAAAGAATCTGGATTGTGGTGAGGGAACAGAGAAAAAAGCTCACTTAGGACCTGCACTTACGAAGGGGGTAGGCAGCTGTATATCAGGGAGTAAACCTTCTGAGAATAA
Organism: Perognathus longimembris pacificus; assembly: GCF_023159225.1. Taxonomy (NCBI): domain Eukaryota; kingdom Metazoa; phylum Chordata; class Mammalia; order Rodentia; family Heteromyidae; genus Perognathus; species Perognathus longimembris. The sequence goes on along the minus strand of NW_025957336.1, from coordinate 4,526 downwards.
AAACAGCTGGAGCTTGTTAAGGTAATTACACAGGGGAAAAGATGAAGTACTGGGAACTCCTCAGAATAATCTGATTTGTGGTGAGGGTAGAGAGATTAAAGCTCATTTAGGAACGACATGAACATACTGCATCCGTAGCTGTTTATCAGTAAATATCTCCACTGAGATTAAGAAAAGCAGTAGCTTAATAAATTAAGTACTTCCTGGTATGGTTACTGTACTGGTTACTCCCCAAAAGAATCTGGATTGTGGTGAGGGAACAGAGAAAAAAGCTCATTTAGGACCTGCACTTACGAAGGGGTTAGGCAGCTGTATATCAGGGAGTAAACCTTCTGAGAATAAAAACAGCTGGAGTTTGTTAAGGTAATTACACAGGGGAAAGGATAATGTACTGGGAACTCCTCAGAAGAATCTGATTTGTGGTGAGGGGAGAGAGATAAAAGCTCATTTAGGAACGACATGTACATGCTGCTTAGGTAGCTGTTTATCAGTAAATATCTCCACTGCGATTAAGAAAAGCAGTAGCTTAATAAATTAAGTACTTCCTGGTATGGTTACTGTACTGATAACTCCCCAAAAGAATCTGGATTGTGGTGAGGGAACAGAGAAAAAAGCTCATTTAGGACCTGCACTTACGAAGGGGGTAGGCAGCTGTATATCAGGGAGTAAACCTTCTGAGAATAAAAACAGCTGGAGCTTGTTAAGGTAATTACACAGGGGAAAGGATAATGTACTGGGAACTCCTCAGAAGAATCTGATTTGTGGTGACGGGAGAGAGATAAAAGCTCATTTAGGAACGACATGAACATGCTGCGTACGTAGCTGTTTATCAGTAAATATCTCCACTGAGATTAAGAAAAGCAGTAGCTTAATAAATTAAGTACTTCCTGGTATGGTTACTGTACTGGTAACTCCCCAAAAGAATCTGGATTGTGGTGAGGGAACAGAGAAAAAAGCTCATTTAGGACCTGCACTTACGAAGGGGGTAGGAAGCTGTATATCAGGGAGTAAACCTTCTGAGAAAAAAAACAGCTGGAGCTTGTTAAGGTACTTACATAGGGGAAAGGATAATGTACTGGGAACTCCTCAGAAGAATCTGATTTGTGGTGAGGGGAGAGAGATAAAAGCAAATTTAGGAACGACATGAACATGCTGCGTACGTAGCTGTTTATCAGTAAATATCTCCACTGAGATTAAGAAAAGCAGTAGCTTAATAAATTAAGTACTTCCTGGTATGGTTACTGTACTGGTAACTCCCAAAAGAATCTGGATTGTGTTGAGGCAACAGAGAGAAAAGCTCATTTAGGACCTACACTTACGAAGGGTTAGGCAGCTGTATATCAGGGAGTAAAACTTCTGAGAATAAAAACAGCTGGAGCTTGTTAAGGTAATTACACAGGGGAAAGGATAATGTACTGGGAACTCCTCAGAAGAATCTGATTTGTGGTGAGGGGAGAGAGATAAAAGCTCATTTAGGAACGACATGAACATGCTGCGTACGTAGCTGTTTATCAGTAAATATCTCCACTGAGATTAAGAAAAGCAGTAGCTTAATAAATTAAGTACTTCCTGGTATGGTTACTGTACTGGTAACTCCCCAAAAGAATCTGGATTGTGGTGAGGGAACAGAGAAAAAAGCTCACTTAGGACCTGCACTTACGAAGGGGGTAGGCAGCTGTATATCAGGGAGTAAACCTTCTGAGAATAAAAACAGCTGGAGCTTGTTAAGGTAATTACACAGGGGAAAAGATGGAAGTACTGGGAACTCCTCAGAATAATCTGATTTGTGGTGAGGGGAGAGAGATAAAAGCTCATTTAGGAACAACATGAACATGCTGCATAAGTAGCTGTTTATCAGTAAATATCTCCACTGAGATTAAGAAAAGCAGTAGCTTAATAAATTAAGTACTTCCTGGTATGGTTACTGTACTGGTTACTCCCCAAAAGAATCTGGATTGTGGTGAGGGAACAAAGAAAAAAGCTCATTTAGGACCTGCACTTACGAAGGGGGTAGGCAGCTGTATATCAGGGAGTAAACCTTCTGAGAATAAAAACAGCTGGAGTTTGTTAAGGTAATTACAGAGGGGAAAGGATAATGTACTGGGAACTCCTCAGAAGAATCTGATTTGTCGTGAGGGGAGAGAGATAAAAGCTCATTTAGGAACGACATGTACATGCTGCTTAGGTAGCTGTTTATCAGTAAATATCTCCACTGCGATTAAGAAAAGCAGTAGCTTAATGAATTAAGTACTTCCTGGTATGGTTACTGTACTGTTAACTCCCCAAAAGAATCTGGATTGTGGTGAGGGAACAGAGAAAAAAGCTCATTTAGGACCTGCACTTACGAAGGGTGTAGGCAGCTGTATATCAGGGAGTAAACCTTCTGAGAATAAAAACAGCTGGAGCTTGTTAAGGTAATTACACAGGGGAAAGGATAATGTACTGGGAACTCCTAAGAAGAATCTGATTTGTGGTGACGGGAGAGAGATAAAAGCTCATTTAGGAACGACATGATCATGCTGCGTACGTAGCTGTTTATCAGTAAATATCTCCACTGAGATTAAGAAAAGCAGTAGCTTAATAAATTAAGTACTTCCTGGTATGGTTACTGTACTGGTAACTCCCCAAAAGAATCTGGATTGTGGTGAGGGAACAGAGAAAAAAGCTCATTTAGGACCTGCACTTACGAAGGGGGTAGGCAGCTGTATATCAGGGAGTAAACCTTCTGAGAATAAAAACAGCTGGAGCTAGTTAAGGTAATTACACAGGGGAAATGATGATGTACTGGGCACTCCTCTGAACAATCTGATTTGTGGTGAGGGGAGAGAGATAAAAGCTCATTTAGGAACGACATGAACATGCTGCGTAGGTAGCTGTTTATCAGTAAATATCTCCACTGAGATTAAGAAAAGCAGTAGCTTAATAAATTAAGTACTTCCTGGTTTGGTTTCTGTACTGGTAACTCCCCAAAAGAATCTGGATTGTGGTGAAGGAACAGAGAAAAAAGTTCATTTATGACCTGCACTTACTAAGGGGGTAGGCAGCTGTATATCAGGGAGTAAACCTTCTGAGAATAAAACAGCTGGAGCTTGTTAAGGTAATTACACAGGGGAAAGGATAATGTACTGGGAACTCCTCAGAAGAATATGATTTGTGGTGAGGGGAGAGAGATAAAAGCTCATTTAGGAACGACATGAACATGCTGCGTAGGTAGCTGTTTATCAGTAAATATCTCCACTGAGTTAAGAAAAGCAGTAGCTTAATAAATTAAGTACTTCCTGGTATGGTTACTGTACTTGTAACTCCCCAAAAGAATCTGGATTGTGGTAAGAGATCAGAAAAAAAAGCTCATTTAGGACCTGCACTTACAAAGGGGGTAGGCAGCTGTATATCAGGGAGTAAACCTTCTGAGAATAAAAACAGCTGGAGCTTGTTAAGGTAATTACACAGGGGAAAAGATGAAGTACTGGGAACTCCTCAGAAGAATCTGATTTGTGGTGCGGGGAGAGAGATAAAAGCTCATTTATGAACGGCATTTACATGCTGCATACGTAGCTGTTTATCAGTAAATATCTCCACTGAGATTAAGAAAAGCAGTAGCTTAATAAATTAAGTACTTCCTGGTATGGTTACTGTACTGGTTACTCCCCAAAAGAATCTGGATTGTGGTGAGGGAACAGAGAAAAAAGCTCATTTAGGACCTGCACTTACGAAGGGGGTAGGCAGCTGTATATCAGGGAGTAAACCTTCTGAGAATAAAAACAGCTGGAGTTTGTTAAGGTAATTACACAGGGGAAAGGATAATGTATGGGAACTCCTCAGAAGAATCTGATTTGTGGTGAGGGGAGAGAGATAAAAGCTCATTTAGGAACGACATGTACATGATGCTTAGGTAGCTGTTTATCAGTAAATATCTCCACTGCGATTAAGAAAAGCAGTAGCTTAATAAATTAAGTACTTCCCGGTATGGTTACTGTACTGGTAACTCCCCAAAATAATCTGGATTGTGGTGAGGGAACAGAGAAAAAAGCTCATTTAGGACCTGCACTTACGAAGGGGGTAGGCAGCTGTATATCAGGGAGTAAACCTTCTGAGAATAAAAACAGCTGGAGCTTGTTAAGGTAATTACACAGGGGAAAGGATAATGTACTGGGAACTCCTCAGAAGAATCTGATTTGTGGTGACGGAGAGAGATAAAAGCTCATTTAGGAACGACATGAACATGCTGCGTAGGTAGCTGTTTATCAGTAAATATCTCCACTGAGATTAAGAAAAGCAGTAGCTTAATAAATTAAGTACTTCCTGGTATGGTTACTGTACTGTAACTCCCCAAAAGAATCTGGATTGTGGTGAGGCAACAGAGAAAAAAGCTCATTTAGGACCTGCACTTACGAAGGGGGTAGGCAGCTGTATATCAGGGAGTAAACCTTCTGAGAATAAAAACAGCTGGAGCTTGTTAAGGTAATTACACAGGGGAAAGCATAATGTACTGGGAACTCCTCAGAAGAATCTCATTTGTGCTGATT